>NW_024355205.1:15601544-15613946 GCF_902729225.1 Pteropus medius
TCTCTTCTCTCTCTCCTTCTCTCTCTCTCCTTTTCCAGGTCACTCCCTCTCTCTCTCTTCATCTCTACCTAATTTTCTCTTTTTCTCCCTTCTACCTTCTTGTTATTCCTCCTCTCCCCCTCCCTCCAGCCTCTCATTCTATTTCTCTACCCACCCATACCTACACACACAGTTTTCCCACGGTCGGGGAGGTGGGGAACTAAAAATACTTGCACAATTTTTAACAACACACTATAATTTATATACACCAAAAGATTGTGGTATCATGTTTTTCTATAACTCAGATAAACTTTCTTACAAACCCCATGCCATAGACTGAATTTTGTCCCCCACAAAATTAATATGTTGAAGCCCTAACCATCAATGGGAAGGTATTTTGAAATGGGACCTTTGGGAGGTTTACAAGAGGTCATCAGGGTGGGGGCCTCAGGATGGGTTTAGTGTTATTATTAGAAGAGGAAGAGACACCAGAGTTCTCTCTCTCTGCTATGTAAGGACATAATGAGAAGATGGCTGTTGGCAGGCCAGGAGGAGGGTTCTCACCAGCAACCAAATCTGCTTGCACCTAGTCTTAAACTTCCAGTCTCCTGAATTGTGAGAAAATAAACTTGTGTTATTTAAAACACTCAGTCTATGGTATTTTGTCATGGTACCCCAAGCTGACTAATACACCCCCATTGACACTTTTTGAAGGAGTGGAGTGGAATGGGATAAGGGGAGATACAAACTTGCCAGTTAAGAATCAGTCAGTTACTTTGGTTTAAACAGTCCCTTCCAGATAAATATGCAGTGAGTTCAAAGTTCAAACTCCCTCAAAGCCTCTTCTCTCCTATCTTGTTACTCCCTACTCCTGCCTACCTCCAAAGATGGAGGCTTGAGGATAGGGCAGAGATTACTTATCTCTGGAAGAAGCTGAAAGGGAAAGTTGACCCCAGAGCTGGCCTCCTCATAGGTGTCCCTTGCACTACTTGGTCATACCTTCTGGTGGCATTAATGGTCAGTTCTTTTGGCGAAGCTGGGGATCTCAGGTATCTTTTCCTCTGTTAACCGGTCCTACCTTAGCCCAGGCTGGCGCTGCAAATCCTCTAAGTCAATCTCCACCTCAGCTTCCAGCACCCGCTAGGGAAGCCTGCACTGGGGGTCATCCCACCTGTTGCTGCCACAGCCTTAGCAGGGCTCTGGTTTCAATTCCTGCATTATGGCATGTGAGGCTTTTTGGATCCTTCCACATCACACAGAGGCCAAGGGTGTCTTGGGACGCTATACCTGACCTTCTCTGTGCTTAGATGCTGCCTTCAGCCTTTTCTACTTTGCCACCTAGATGGGTCTATATTGAATATTGTGATTCTCTTAGGTATCTTGAAATTGGAAAGAATCTGTATCTAGGGAAACTAGAAATGATCTCCTTGCTCTAGGAATATTCACCCCTAAAAATTGTGTGTGTGCATATGAAGGTGTGTGTGTATGAATATGTGCGTGCATGGTGTGTGTGTGTGTGTGTGTGTGTGTGTGTGTAACTCCCTCTCTCCTTTGGCCATGAAGGCACGAGGAGAAAAATCAGGGTCGACTTATTCGACCACCTCCCTCCCTTCTTCCTACACTCTCCCTTCTCTCCTGGTCTTGGGTGCAGAGTGTGTGAGTGTGCACATGCCTGTGTACATCTGTCTCTCCTTCCCATTATGACTGTTTTAATACAGCTTTCTTCTCTGATCCAAGTAGGCTTTGCCTAATAGCATTGTGACTTGCTTGCTTTTTCTGCCCTTACCCTTCCACCTTTGCAGGTACTGCATGCCTAATCCCTTAATCATTAAGCCTTAGGACATAAGATTCTAGCCAGAGTCAAACTTTTTAAGAATAAAGACTTTAACATCTTGGCTTTAGGTACATTTCAGCCCCAGACCCATCGGAACGGCCCCACTGACAGACAAGATGACACCGTAGCTGGCTCTAAAACCAGATGCGATCATCAATTACCCAAGTCCTGCCCAATCGATTACCCCAGTCCTGCCCAGTAGTGCCCATGACCCCATCTCCCTTTGTTTCCATGACTAAGAATTTTTCCCCTATATAATCTATAGCCTTGAGATACCCAGGGACCAGGTCTTTGAGCAGTTCCTCACCTGTGTCTCCAGGACTTGCAACTCTCTATAATAGACCTTTACTTTGTTGCAAAACCTGTAGGTATCTCATTAGACTTAGATGCGCTTAGGCAGATGGACCCCTTTGCTCCAATAATGCTACCTCCCCAAGCCCACAATACACACCCAGCTAACTAGAAACTCAGTGTTGTCTACTTTCTCCTCCTATCGGGTGGAAAACACTGATCATTACCATTTCCTTCAGAACTTCTTTGATACTGTCCTTTCCTTCCCTGGGAAATAAGCCTTCATGGTGAAGGGTGGAGGAAGAACAGGAATTATGAAAGATAAAATTATTGTATCAGTTTTTAAATAGTATTCCCATTACATACTTATGTAGCCAATTTATCTCTACTTAATGGAGAATATGAAATAATCTAACTTTTTCCTAATCCCTGCTATGATGTTGTGATTTACAATAAAAATATACATATTTGGTTTTCCTCCTATCCTGGCACAGAGGCCCTAAAACTCTTGGAATTTCCTAAGTGATAAGAGTAATAAAGGTGTCTTCTGCTACATTAATGAGGTGACTTTTGGAAAGTAGAGCAACTCTCACTTCCCTAGAAGAATGAAATGAGTTCTGACCTGCAATCACAGAAATGTATCACATAAAATTTCAAGATCCCTTCTAAAGAGCCTGTGATTCTATGAAAACAAGGAAAGAAGCAAGTTATATTTATAAAATTAGGTGGATGATTAAAACTAATTCATTACCCTTATTTTGTAGTGAATTAAAGGGTTTTTCTCTAACGTTGATCTCTGGTTGACCAAATACTTATTTTTTACGAGTTAGTAATAATTGAATCATTCATTTTCTCTTTCTTCTACTCCATCTTCTGTTCAACTCTATATTTTAATTATATCTTTACTGCAAAACCAGTTCCTGCCAATGAATTTGGCCACCATATATGCTATTGATAATTTTAAATGCAGTTAATCTCAGCAGAATTTGGCTTTTCTAACTGTTTCAATATGCAAAGCTCTAATCATAGCCATGAATCTTTGCCCTGAAAGGTTTGTGGATATGTGTGATTAGGTAGTCTACATCTTTAAAGAAAAAAATAATATTTATTAGAATCTTTGCAGAAGCATCAATTTAATAGTAAAATGCTGCCTCCTTCTGGATAAACTGTATCAGGCATAATAAGCTTGTAAAACTGCTACAGAGGTATTCATTTTGAAAATAAAATTGTTTAAAGAATTAGAATTCTACATTTTTTAAAATTAAAAATAGAATATACTCTATGGCCATGCCACCCTGAATAAGCCCGATCCCGTCTGATCTCGGAAGCTAAGCAAGGTCAGGCCTGGTTAGTACTTGGATGAGAGACCACCCAAGAAGACCAGGTGCTGTAGGCATAAAAAATAAAAAATAAGGGATTATAAACTGACAAAGTCCTTGCAATCTGTGAGGTCAAACAAGGGGTTCCTCTAAAAAAAAAAAAAAAAAAATAGAATATAGAGGACTAAAATAAACTTTGAAAAATTACCTAGATTCTTCCTTTGGGGCTGTAAAACACGTAAACTGCTATCCTATATAGTTGATTTGATTATCTGACTTTCTTTTAAAGATCTCTGAATAGTAACTAAGAAAGTAAAAAACAGATGATAAAATTGCAATTAGCATAATTTTCACTCTTACATCAGGCTACCTTACCTAATATTCAAATGACATTGGCATTTATGTATGCACACAGATTCATACTATGTGCCTGGAAAAATGTGTGTGTGTGTGTGTGTGTGTGTGTGTGTGCACGCGTGTGTGTTAATAAATGCAATGAATGTCCTAGTCTCAATTCTATGGGCAGTACTCATGTGAATTTCGGCAAGCAAAAATTTAATCTCTCTGAGTCCCAGTTTCCTTATCTGTACACCGAGAATAATAAACCTATTGTTACCGACCTCAAGAACACTTTGTGAGGCTCATTGAAATCAGCAAAGCACTACAGAAGGTATCAAACTCACTTGTTATCTTTAAGGCTTTTAAATGGTCACATGCCTGAAGTGAAAGAACCAGACTTGTGATAAACAAGAAGAATAATGCTTAATAATGTCCTATTTATTGAATGACCACAGCTAGTTTGGTTATACTCAAATCAATCCACTCCCTACTTGGAGTAAAGAGCTGGAGAAGGAGGTTACAAATAACACGAGACCACAATTATACAAAAGTAAAATCTACTCTCAGTTCTCCAGGGGCAGTTCCTCCTGACCCCCACCCCACAGAGCCAAAAGAGCAGGTGGGTCTAACCAAAGCTGATCTGGCCAGGGACACAGAGGAGGCCTGGTTTGCACAGCCTCATCCTTGAGCCAACATCCACAAACCTTACCTGGAGCCCCAGCCCAGAATGATCAAGTGCTAACTGTGCCCTGGTTCTATTAAAGAGACTTTCATGATTCTCCAAGGATCCTTCTACCAAAATGGTACTAAACAAATTCCAAACCAGCTAAGAGACCAAGGGGCACCTCAAATATTCCGATCCCCACTCAGCCAAGTAGGCATGCAATTTAACCACTCTATGCCTCGTTTTTTCTATAAAATGGTATAACAACAGTACTTAGCTCATTAGGTTACTGTGAAAATCAAATGAGTTAATACATATAGAGCACTCTGAACAGTGTCTGGGATATAAGCATTCAATGCATGATAGCTGCTGCTACTACCACTGCTATTATTATTATTACACTAATTTGCTTGTCCATGGCATCCATTTATGGGCAAATTATGTCCATAATGCTCATGGCTCTTGTATTTTCTGAGACTGATGGTTAATCCTCTAAATCTTCTGGCCATCAGTATTTAGAATTTTGTTCTCATACTAGTTACCTGATGTTACATATATACTTTTTTAATTTTTCAACTACAAAGTAATAAATTATAACTACTGGTGTTACTTAATGACATAGTAACCAAACTAAGCAACAAATCTTTGTTTTGTAGCCATATAAGCAGATGCGTCTAGAATAAGAGCTGAGACTTGTGCACCTTTCAAGCTGTTAAACATTTTTTTTTTATGATGAGGCAATAACCCAATTTCATTTCACTCCAAGAGCAGAAGCAGCTATAATATCCCTGACTCTAACCTATTTGGTAAATCAACCTACGAAAAGTAGTAGAAGAAATCAAAACTGTTTTGAATAAGAACTAAAAATGACACTTAGCCACTAGATGGTATTTAAATTGTATAGCACATTTCAGCTCACACTTGATCTAGTTAAAACCTTAATTGGTTTGCACTTGGTTCAAGCACTGACGATTCGTATATTTTGACACTGTGGGAACTCTCAGGAGTCGGCTTGATTGAGGCTTTGGAATAGCTACAGCAAGTTCTGCAGCTACAGACATAAAATCCTTTTGGGGTAATGAAAAGAAAGAAGTAATTTTAAATTTCTGCCTGAAATCTTCTTCAGATCATTTAAAAAAAAAAAAAGTAAATTATTGAGGGTAAGATTGAGAGACTGGCTAAGTTATGTCGTTTCAATTCACCAGTGTAACGTGAGGTCTTAATAACCACAGAGCAGCATAATTCACTAACAGCTGTCTCTGCTGGCCATGGGTACCTCCAAGCCTGGCCTCTGTCATTTTACTGGGTCCAGCAGCCTAATCGAATCTGCCATTTCCTTTTCAATTAATTCTTAGGAAAGGCCAGCCATGGACTTGTGAAACATCCCAGAGGAGAAAGAAATAGAATCTAATCCTCGCTGAATAAAATGCTGTTATAAAGAAAGGATAATAGTTATGTCAGTTATTTTTTTAACCCTCACAAGGATATTAGCAGAGTAACATTCTAAATTTCAGCAATAAGACTTTAAGATAGCCATAAAGATAAAATAAAATAGGTACTAAAATAACTTACGAAATTAACATATGTGTTCTTTCCATGTAATGGAGGAGACACTTCTATCTGAGGAGCTTTTGCAAAGACACACCAAGGATTAAGTGATGTTTTCCAGATCTTTTTATATGTTTTAGAAGCAACGGGTCAAGATTTAAATAGTCTGTGGTGCTGTGCTGGCTTCAGCAGCGCATGTACTAAAAGCCTGTGGTGCTAATTCCAAGTTGTCCACTAGATGGCTCTAATACACACAGAGTTCCCTTAACTGGTGGAATACCTATTCTCATGATAAAATAAAGCACAGCATATTTAATTATATATGTGATTGAACAAGTTCTCTTCTAAGAAAAAAACCATGCAGTGATCATCTAAAAAGTTTAATAAGAATTATTGACTACCTAAAAAGATGGAGAATTGAACACATGCTTTTTATTTCTGCTCTCTCCCAAACCCCCCTCAAAAGACAGAAAAAGAAAATAAAATTTATAAATCCACAAGGAAATAAAAAATAAAAGAGGAAGAAAAAGAAGACAAAATCACATTTTTAGGAAGCTGGCAACTAATGGGTGTGTGTAACCAACCTAGAAAAAAGGTGAAACCCAAGTACCAACAGAGGGGAACAAGTGAGAAGCAAGCCTATCCCACAACAGAACCCTGAGGGCTCAGAGATCAAAAGTGCCCCACCCCGACCCCTCAGACCCCTAACCTCCCTATCCCCCCACTCCTCCAGGCGGGAAAGGAAAGGGCATACTAGTCTTCAAGACCTCCCAGTCTCTTTGCCCATTCATTTTCCAGAAAGCTGACAGACTGGTGAATTTGCTCCTTCCAAAGCAAACTGATGAATTCTCAAAGGTGAAAATGATGGATCCTCTGTGTGCTAACATAGGGCAAGCCCACTAGGAGTGGGTTCACTACTAGTTTGTTAATCCTCCAGTGAAGTTCACCACTCTCATACTTCCCTCTTCCCACCAAAATCAGCCTTTTCCATACTCACTCTTAAATACAGACAGCCAAGAATCAGCAGATATTTTAGGAAAGCCTCCAACATAAAAGACATAGACCAAAGCATAAAGGAAAAAAAAAAGTCTGAAAAGAAATAGAAGCAATGTAGACAACAGAAGAAAATTTCAAAGAAACTAACTAGTATCCTTCGAAAAAGAAGAAAAGCTGTTGGACTTGTGACACTAGAATAATGTGTTATTAAAAAGTTTTCTTAAAAAGAAGCAATCAGAAAAAAGAAAGGGCTTTTGTAAACTAAAAGTATAATAACTATAATGAAAATGATTTCAATAGGAAGGTTAGAAGAGAATTTTTTTAACTAATAAAACAAAAAGGAAAAGAAAAAAAAGAAGAAAGTAAGAAAAAAAAAATGATAGGAAAATTAGGAGTAAATCCAGGCTCCTCAGCATCAAAATAACAAGTTCCAGAAAGAGAAACGAGAATAAATGAAAAGGAGGAAAATAATAAAAGAACATTTTCCCAAATTGTAAGCAATGAGTTTCCAGATTGAATGTGTTTACCTAGTACCCAGCTTACTGAATTAAAAAAAAAAAAAATCTAAGGCATATCACTGTATAGTTTCAGAACATGAAGGATAAAGAAATAATCCTAAAAGCCCTAGGGGCGACAGTTATACACATAGAACAAGTAAACAGAACATATTGGATGTCTAAACCACATTGGAAACTAGAAGTCAATAGAATAACACCTTCAAATAATTAAGGATAAATTATTTTTACACCTAGAATTCTATACCCAACCAAACTCTCCACAGAGTTTGAGGGTAGCATACAGGTCTTTTTAGACATGTAACTTCTTAGAAAACTTATGTGCAATGCACCCTTTCACAAGAAGCTACCGAAGGGTGTTTTCTACCAAACCAAGGGATTAAATCAAGACAGAGAGAGACCTGGGATTCAGGACACATGGAATCCAACCTAGGAGAGAGGTCAAGGGAATTCTTGGGTGGTGGTGAAGGGAAGTGTCATGAGGAGGCCGTGCAGCTGGCCTGTGATACACAGAACTTATATGGATAAAGACCTATGGGAGGGCATCTCCAAAAGAAAAAAAAAAATAGATTTTCTCATTTATTTGATCTTGCTGAGAGGGGATTTAACTCTTCTCTTGGAAATTATGAACATGAAATTGTGTAGTGATAGACACATTAAAAACAAAGTGAATTTTAAAAAGAAGATGATGTATGAGCCTTGATTAAATTTTGAGTTAAATTTTTTAAAAATTCATGAAGACATTACTGGGACAGTTTGGGGAAATTTGAAAAGGGACTACATATTAGAAAATATATTATTGTGTCAATGTCAAATTTCTTAAGTATGATAAAGGTACAGTAGTTATTTAAAATCACCAGTATGGTTGATAGAGAAGAAAGACTGCCTAGAGGAAAAAAGACTTTTCACCAAAAAAAAAGGGAGTCTGAAAAAATTAATACTTTCCAGGGAGTGGGAAAAAGGGCATTCCAGACCAAGGCAACATAACATGCTGGAAGGCACAAGGTCAAGACAAAGCATAACAGTCTTCCAGTCGTTCAATAAATATTGGACAAGGGCCCACTATGTGTCCAGCACTGTCCTTAGCAATGAGATTACAGCAATAATGGAAGAGAGCAGCCGTCACGCCTTCGGTTGGGTGCCATTCCAGTGGCGGGTATGAAGGACTGAGGAAAGAGGCAGATAATAATGGTAGAGAGAGAAAGAGCCATCAGGGTAGAGTAAAGGCCCTGCAGAAATGTCCTGAGGGAAAATATGTCTGGGACTGGTGAAGAACAACCAGGCACCCAGTGTGGCTAGAGAGGAGTGGGGAAGGAGAGAGTAACAGAAGCTTCCAGAGTTCCTGAGAGGTATGTTCAGGGAGGTTTTTATGACATGGTATGGATTTGGGCTTTTGCTCTGAATTTATTGAGCGGAGAAATGAAAAGAGTTGATTTAGGTGTTAAAAGGACCACTGTGGCTTCTGTGCTAGAACAGACTGAAGTGGGACATGGGTACAAACAGTGAAGCCAATTAGGAGGCCACTATGCCACAGCTGCTGGAAGGTCAAGAATGATGAGGTGTGAGACTTAACCCATGGTACGTGACAGTCATTACGACCTTGACAAGAACAGGTTTGGTGGCATGGCAAGGGTGAGACCTGGTTTGAATGGGTCCATGAAAGAATGCAAAGTGGAGTTGAAGTGTTGAGGTGTTTGCTGTGAAGGAGAGCAGAAAAAAATGGAACAGTAGCTAGAAGAGACGTGAGAGAAATTTGGTTTTTAATTAAGCAAAACACAGATTGTGTGCTGATGAAAATATTCATTGATTGATAATTGTATTAACTGGTTGTGTTAAAGAACAAAATTCAACCGAGTAAATTTGAATATCTAATTAGCTTTATTAAGCAATTCATGAATCAGGCAGCACCTCATCCAGTAAGTAGAAAGGACCTCTGAGGGATTGAGGGTTTGCATAAAATAGATGATTTTCATTGGCAGAAAGAGGGTGAGACAAGAAAGTTAAAAGAGTGGATTATTTCAGGCATTGTCACTTTCTCTTAGGGGAAGACAAGGAGTCTTATCAGGCAGATGACCTCACTAGAGCTGACCAGGAAATTCCAGACTGACAGGTTTAAAATTCACTCCTGGGAGCTGCTAAAACTGTGGTTAGGTTAGGTATTACGCCTTGGTGGGGCTTAGCAAAAGTGACTCCATTCTGGGTGTATAGCTTCTTTTTAACAATTGATAATCGATCTTAGGCAGAGTTAGGAGCATGGACAGTCCAAGCACAGAAACAGGAGGGGAGGCTGAGTACGCAGTCCCGATGGGATGGAGGGTGGTGCTAAGAGCCATGTGAGTTCTGTTCGGGTAATTTCTGTTTTCTTAAGAAGACTGAAAGAGTGAGGATGGGAGAGGTATTGGAGGTTATAAGAAATCAGGAACGTGTGAAAACTAGTTATCTAGGAGAGTGTACATGTTATCTAGACGAGTTATCTAGGGTGAATGTTCCAATTCCAGGGAAATGCGTGATTGACAGACAGAATAAAAGGTCCACTTAGGATTGCTGTGAGGTCGCGCATTTAAAGTAAGCCCATTTGGCATGCTCAAGTGTTTTTCTAGAGCTATGGCATGCTGGGTGGGTTTATGGTGGGAGCTGAGAGTTATCCAAGGGAGTGATTAAAATAACTGAGCATGAAATTCAAGCCAGGAGAATAAGGAGAATATTGAGAAATGGCATGAGTCAAAAGGACTGCAGGAAGGAGTTAGCTGCAAAGATTGGAGGTATGGACTGAGACTGAGATTATAGCTGAGATGTGCTGAGACAAAGTTTAGAGCAGGTCCATGGGGGCTGAGCAGCTGTTAAGGAGAGACGGCATGATTATTGGAGAAGGGCAGGTAAAGGAACCATGAGGCCTGGTTATTAGAAGGTCACTCACTTGGATACTGAAATCAGGAGTTGCTTCAGAGAATGACAGTGAACCTGGAGATAAAAATCTTTTTTTAAAATAAAAGGGGGGTGGGGAGGACCCAGGAGTCCATAAATGACTGCACTGGGGAGGAGAATATAGTCTGACACTGGGAGGAGGGGTGCAGAAAAGGGGGAGAAACAGTCTGGAAGCGGCCAGAAGGAGAAAAGAGAACATCTATTCCCTAAACCCCCAACTCCCACTCACCCCCCTCCAGGCCCAGGGGCAACAGGAGGCCTGTGAACAGCCACGCTAGAGAGGGCTGCAAGGACAGTGTCCTGGAGAGAGCAGGGTTTCTGTGTTATCAGGGAGGTAAAGGGAGCATTTATAGATGGGACAGAATAAAAATAATTTGCTTGGAGTAACCAAGGTTAGCAATACCAAACATCAAAACATAATGTCCAAGTCACACTGACAACTACAAAATTATCTGTCATCATTGTGCTTTCTGAGGCAAACTATGCTTAATATCTAAACCTGTAACAAAGTCACAACAACTCTTCCTATTTTCCAAGCAGATCATGATGAACTTAATATTCTAGTGGAACATCTGCATACCCTGCTGTTAAAGACCTATGAGCTATGGCAGAGGATGGCGACCCGGAATCATCTCTGAAGTGGAACCAAGGAAATGTTGGGGGAGGGGAGGAGACCAGAGTCAAGAATGCCTCTCAAGGGCTTGTTTGGGGAGCGCATAGGGCTGATCGTGCCTATAAAGGAGACAGCAAAAGAGGACAGGGAGACATGAATGCTTCAGTAAGATATAAGTTAAATTTGAGATGTCTGTAAGCTAACAAGTTGGGATGTCTAGGAGCCATTGGAAAAAGGAGTACAGAACTCAGGAGAGCAGAGAGACTGGAAAGAGAGATTTTGGAGTCATCAAATAGGTATATGGAAGCTAAAGCAGGTAAGTGGGTGAAAATTCTCAGGAAGAATGTACAGAGCAGCCTTCTCAGTCTTGGGCCCCAGAGCTGATGTAATAGCTGCTCACCTGGCAGTGGCTAATCCATGCAAGCTACTAAAATGGGAGGTGCCATGCTGAGCCATATTGGATACTGGGGAAAAGGAAAAATCAGTAATACCGATACTGCCTGTGGTGTTACATAGCATCTCCCCAAAATTCACATCCACCTGGAACCTCAGAGTGTGACCTTACTTGGAAACAGGGTCTTTGAAGATGCAATTAATTAGGTTGAGAGCCTACTGGATTAGGGTGGGCCCTAAAGCCAATGACTGGTATTATTATAAGAAGAGGAGAGACACAGAGACACACAAAGAAGGTCATGTGAAGATGGAGGCAGAGACTGGAATGATGCAGCTACTAGCCAAGAAATGCCAAAGATGGCAGCCATCACGAGATGCTAGCAGAGAGGCATGGGGTTTCTCCCTGGGTGCCTCTAGCCTCCAGAATTGGCAGACAACACATTTCTGTTGTTTTTAGTCACCTAGTTCATGGTACTTAGTTACAGCAGCCCTAGAAAATAAATCCACTGGCTTTGTTTAAAATTTTGATATTTTATGGATTGTTTAGCATTAATTTTGATTTTTAAAAATACTGCATTAAAATATTTATCTTGATTACTGAGTTTTTTGGCACCTCCTTAAAATTTGCAGCTGAAGTAAGTGCCTCACTTGCTTTACCCTCATCCAGGAACTGGGGCATATTTTAACTACTTTCATTGGGATACTAACAGACAAGCTTCTGTTCAGTCAATTTGCAGAGACAGGTATATCTCAAGAGCAAAGAGTAAAAGCAAACAAGCAAGTATGAGGGATGATTTCATGTTCTCTCTCACTAAAGAAATACAGCCCATTTTTTGGAAGGGACACAGATATTGGCAAGCCTCGTTTAGAAACAGCAGGCACACTCTGATCATTCCATCTGCTTCCCTAAGAAAGAAAAATCATCACATGGTGATTTCAGTGTCCTTAGGCCCTATGTAGGAGATTTTATGTTATACTCACTTTGA
>NW_024355205.1:15613957-15815536 GCF_902729225.1 Pteropus medius
GTTATTAGAAGGTCTCAACGGATACTGAAATCAGAGTTGCTCAGAGAATGACAGTGTGAACCTGGAGATAAAAATCTTTTTTTAAAATAAAAAAAGAGAGTGGGGAGGACCCAGGAGTCCATAAATGACTGCACTGGGGAGGAGAATATAGTCTGACACTGGGAGGAGGGGTGCAGAAAAGGGGGAGAAACAGTCTGGAAGCGGCCAGAAGGAGAAAAGAGAACATCTATTCCCTAAACCCCCAACTCCCACTCACCCCCCTCCAGGCCCAGGGGCAACAGGAGGCCTGTGAACAGCCACGCTAGAGAGGGCTGCAAGGACAGTGTCCTGGAGAGAGCAGGGTTTCTGTGTTATCAGGGAGGTAAAGGGAGCATTTATAGATGGGACAGAATAAAAATAATTTGCTTGGAGTAACCAAGGTTAGCAATACCAAACATCAAAACATAATGTCCAAGTCACACTGACAACTACAAAATTATCTGTCATCATTGTGCTTTCTGAGGCAAACTATGCTTAATATCTAAACCTGTAACAAAGTCACAACAACTCTTCCTATTTTCCAAGCAGATCATGATGAACTTAATATTCTAGTGGAACATCTGCATACCCTGCTGTTAAAGACCTATGAGCTATGGCAGAGGATGGCGACCCGGAATCATCTCTGAAGTGGAACCAAGGAAATGTTGGGGGAGGGGAGGAGACCAGAGTCAAGAATGCCTCTCAAGGGCTTGTTTGGGGAGCGCATAGGGCTGATCGTGCCTATAAAGGAGACAGCAAAAGAGGACAGGGAGACATGAATGCTTCAGTAAGATATAAGTTAAATTTGAGATGTCTGTAAGCTAACAAGTTGGGATGTCTAGGAGCCATTGGAAAAAGGAGTACAGAACTCAGGAGAGCAGAGAGACTGGAAAGAGAGATTTTGGAGTCATCAAATAGGTATATGGAAGCTAAAGCAGGTAAGTGGGTGAAAATTCTCAGGAAGAATGTACAGAGCAGCCTTCTCAGTCTTGGGCCCCAGAGCTGATGTAATAGCTGCTCACCTGGCAGTGGCTAATCCATGCAAGCTACTAAAATGGGAGGTGCCATGCTGAGCCATATTGGATACTGGGGAAAAGGAAAAATCAGTAATACCGATACTGCCTGTGGTGTTACATAGCATCTCCCCAAAATTCACATCCACCTGGAACCTCAGAGTGTGACCTTACTTGGAAACAGGGTCTTTGAAGATGCAATTAATTAGGTTGAGAGCCTACTGGATTAGGGTGGGCCCTAAAGCCAATGACTGGTATTATTATAAGAAGAGGAGAGACACAGAGACACACAAAGAAGGTCATGTGAAGATGGAGGCAGAGACTGGAATGATGCAGCTACTAGCCAAGAAATGCCAAAGATGGCAGCCATCACGAGATGCTAGCAGAGAGGCATGGGGTTTCTCCCTGGGTGCCTCTAGCCTCCAGAATTGGCAGACAACACATTTCTGTTGTTTTTAGTCACCTAGTTCATGGTACTTAGTTACAGCAGCCCTAGAAAATAAATCCACTGGCTTTGTTTAAAATTTTGATATTTTATGGATTGTTTAGCATTAATTTTGATTTTTAAAAATACTGCATTAAAATATTTATCTTGATTACTGAGTTTTTTGGCACCTCCTTAAAATTTGCAGCTGAAGTAAGTGCCTCACTTGCTTTACCCTCATCCAGGAACTGGGGCATATTTTAACTACTTTCATTGGGATACTAACAGACAAGCTTCTGTTCAGTCAATTTGCAGAGACAGGTATATCTCAAGAGCAAAGAGTAAAAGCAAACAAGCAAGTATGAGGGATGATTTCATGTTCTCTCTCACTAAAGAAATACAGCCCATTTTTTGGAAGGGACACAGATATTGGCAAGCCTCGTTTAGAAACAGCAGGCACACTCTGATCATTCCATCTGCTTCCCTAAGAAAGAAAAATCATCACATGGTGATTTCAGTGTCCTTAGGCCCTATGTAGGAGATTTTATGTTATACTCACTTTGAGAAAATATCTCAAGGGAAAATGTTTTCAAGTTGAATATGAGTATGAAAGAGTTGAATATAGAGTAAGTGGAAGTTTGGGACATAGTTCCAAGTCTTTTGACACTCCTCTCGTGGAAGTCAAGGCGGGGTGTCTGTGGGCAAATTTCTTGAATCTGGGCAGCCTTATGACTCCTTTCACCAACATAGTACAGTGGACCAAACAGTGAGACTGGGTTATTAAAGGCAATGCAGTATCTGCTTATACAGAAGAACATTCTAGCTTGGAGCTCTGAGCTGCCACAGAAAAGTCTAACTACCATGAGACCACTAGCTGTACAGAAGCCAAGTGCAGGTGCTCCTGTCAGCCGCCTACTCTTTGACCAGCCCAGTACAAGGGATAAGACCTGAGACCTCAAGAAGGAAAGATCAAACATCCCTGCTGTGCCCAGTCTGAATTCCTGACCCACAGAACCTGTGAACATAATAAAATGGTTGTTTCAAGATGCTAAATTTGGGTCAATTGATTACAAAGCAGTAGAACTACAATAGACTATAAGGGTCAAAGAGCTATCAATATGAATGGATAGATTCATTATTCAAAAATAGTCCAATTATCTGCAGAATGGAAATTTACTATATAGTTTGAAACAGTTTTGCCAAATAACTTGAAGTAATCTTTGTGCATGTGTATTGTCCCACTGATATTTTCTATCATAGCTGCAGAGCAATGAAACATATTAAACCTGCTAACTAACCTTGCTAGTACTTTCTGTTCAAATTGCTTGTTAATAGTGAGAGTTACCATCTTTGTTGTAAGAAAGGATAGAGTTTGCCAAACTTGCTCTTTGAGCCTGTTTCAAATTTTAGCCCATGAATGCTGGTGTTATTAATAAGAACAAACCCTAGTCAGTTAGTATTAGTGTATTTTAGTGAATTCTAGTATTCATTTTAGACACTAATTCCTTACTAGACACTCAGAGTATGGAATTGGAAAAAGCATCAGAAACTCTGCCTCCTTGGAGGTTTATGTTAGGCAAGTGACACGCTGTGCTTTGTTTCCCAAATGTAGCAAGGATAACATCCGCTGGAAGAACTGGGAACAGGTGCCACTACATTGAGAAGCCTACGAGGTGGCCACATAGTCTGGAAACATTGATATATTTCGCAGATAGAATGTCTATTTCTTCGGGGGCAGCTAAAGCACCAGGTTTATTCTGTGAAAGGACCAAATCATCTAAGGAAATGCATCACAAAGGCATGTGCAGGGACTGATTGGAAATGATGTTTCTTGTGTTTTATAGAACCTGCAGCTGTGTTATTTTGAATTGAGTTTAACATCATCTAGAGCACCTGTTTATATGGATTATTTTTCTTCCCCTGTTTCTGATTTAAACAGTTCACTACACACTCCCTTTCTACTACTCCCTTTCTTATCTTCACTACACACACACACACACACACCTACGTTCACTAAGCAGCTATGGAAGTAGAAGGCAGCTTTTACTAGAAGAAATTTTTTATCTATCTATATGAACTTCCTCCTAACCTCCCCGCCCCCCAAATCCTTAAAACAAGAAAATAACCATTATAAAAATAAACCATAAAAATTTTTTTTATTTCCTATTATGGTTGTTTAAAGGAGAGATATTTAAAGGAAAGGAAGGAAAGGCTGGCTCAACTATCAAGAAAACAGGAAGTTAAAGAAAGCAAGGGGAGGAGATACAAGAGGGGAGAACTCAGGAAGGGAACAAAAATCATGGAAAGGGGAAAAAATAGTGAGGGAGAAAGGCAAGAAAAGGAGGCAATACATGCCCAGGGCTAACCCGTTCTGAAAACAGCCTTAGTCTAACTAGCCAGAGTATCGGCATGGTGAAAGCAGTGGCCTGAATTCCACCCGTCTTGGGTAAGTCACAGAAATGTCGGGGCCTATTTCATTATCCATAAAACTTAGACAAAAACCTTCGCCCTTTATAAATTTAAACTGTTTTATTTCTAATATATCTTGATTGTCATTTTGACTTTAAATAGCTGACAAAACAATTAAGCACTCCTCAAGGCTCCTTAACTGCTTTATATACCCAGCCTTTCAAGATGCCACTCCTGTGTAATTCGAAGAAAAACTACATTTCAACTAAATTAAAATTACATTAATTTCATCAAGCGAGACTAGATACTGCTTATCCCAGCCTCCATATACAAAGCTGCCATTTTACCGCTTTCTTCCAATTTATACACTAAGAGAACACATAAAAACAAGCAAAAGCTTCCAAATCTTAGTAATGACACATTTGCACTGTAATTTTAACAGAACTCCCAGCTTGGAAGGAAATGAACTAGGGTGAGGGTTGCCTGAGTTTTCACCCTTATTAGGAAATGGGAATAGTTTAAAGACAGGAAATTACAAAAGAGCTTTCCTTTACAAAAGAGGTTCATACAGGGCAGGAGCACGGCACCGCCCTATCCGGCTCTAAGAGATCCGAACTGAGCGGGAGGAGCCTACTACTGACCTCACAAGAGGCGGGCGCCACGGCGGCGCGGAGTTCGCAGACTGGCTTAATAAGAAGGCCGGCAAGTTAGATCCGGCAGCTGGCGGAGGGAGTCTCTCGACCGCAACAGGGCGCAGGAAGAGCGCACTGCGCGTGCGCGGAGTGGCCCTGTGCCTTGCAGTTCTTCTGGCTTGTGAGCGGCTCTTCCCGGCAGACCCCGCGGCCTGACATTTTCCAGGCTTCCTAGAAGTGACGTATATACTGCGCTCCTTCCTCTTGGCGTTTGTGAAATCATTTCGCCCCATGTACCCCACGGCAACCCAGCCAAGCCTTGCACGTGTTCGCTGGCAGAACTGAGCATGATTGCCTCCTTCCCCCGCCCACCCCTAACCCCCGGGTGGAGTCCCATGAGGTTTGGCGGAGGCAGCAGAGAGTACGCGCAGGTCACTTGTCTGACGGGGTGTGGGGTGCCAGGCTATCACAGAGTTCATAGAAAGGGGTAAAGGACTTCCCAACTGACCTGCCCGCTTCAGTCACTTGCCCCACGGTGGAGCCCTCCGGGAAACCTGCCTCTTAATCCGTGATGGCCCTTCAGCGGCTTGTGGCGACTGAGTTATCGCCAGAGCCCTTCCATAAAAATTGTAAATGCCATAACTATTTAATTAAATCACTTACATAAAACAGGAAGACTATCATGAGATTCCTTATGGGGAGGAGGGCAGAGTGAGCAAAGGGCAAAAGATATCGTGGCCTTCACGGTTAAAAATAGTTTTGAAACTATTGAAGGGGTAAAATAGAGCTTATCCAGTTTGCATTTTCCCTGCAGCCACCTATTTCTCCTTGAACTCGCTCAGCCCAGGGAGGACACCAGTGTCTACAGGTCGAAAACAGCTCAAAAGCACGATTCACCAAGCAGATACTAAAAAGGCACACCTCTAGATCCAGCTTTTCATGAACCTGCTATAGTCCCGCTAGGACTGTCTGAATGAATATAAGCGAATGAGTGAAAGTGTGTATACGACTGTTCCCCTTATGTATCGATTCTGAAAATTAAGTAACAATAGATATTCATAAATCTAAAGGCAAAACTTGTTTTCGAGACTCCAGTGATACATATAAAAAACACTGTACGCAATAAAGGAATTATGTATCAGCTGTAATTAGTTATTCTCAGGATGTAAGAGTTAGATAACTCTGAAATGTTTCCGGATTTGTGAATAGAAAACTTGTTCTGTGGTAGTTTTAAGGTGTGGCACATGAGTAATATCTGGTTGTGTAGCGTATCTGCTTGTGTCATTGTTACTGTGAGGAAACCTTTCCCTGAGACAAAACTAGAGTAGGTCTCTAGTGAGTTTAATGTCACAATGTACATAATTTAGAGAGAATTACCCTAGATTAAAGAGACACGACAACTCTGTGCAGGGAACTTAATGCAAGGCTCATTTATTTTTGTTTTATCATGTTCAAAATGGTTAATGTGTTCATCAGATTTCCAGTTATTTTCTGTTCCTGCTGAGAAAACTAGTTAAATGTGTAGGGAGCTTCAGAAAAGTTGATTCTTATTATTCCTAAAAGTTTATTCACTTAAGGTCTTGTATTGAATTTTTATTGGAAATAGAAAACAGTACTAAACAGGGTCAACCTCTTCCTTTGTCAAAATTAACTTTCAATCCTTAAGAGGAAAATTAAATCATTTTTTTAAATGTCATTTTCAATAACTTGCTTGGTCCTATTTTTAATTGCCTATCCTCCATCAGAGGAAAACAAAGAATTACAAAAATGAAACCACTAGGAAAGCTTGAGGAAGCTGATGTTCTTAATATTAGAGTTCTGATTTATAGCTCTTGATTTTCTTGTTGAGGTAATCACTGCTTTATACCCTCCAGAGCTCCTGGGAGCCTCCAGAAATGAGGACCTGTTTCTTAGCCCTTCATATTCTAGGCCCTGCCCACCTCTTGTAGCCTCATTAGTTTCTAGTGTACGCACACACATACAATCAACATAATATTCCTTGTCTAAATCTTTCAGTTAAGGTGGATTTAAGAGTAAATGAATAAAAAAGAAGTTATTTGTTCTTGAAACTGAAAATCCGAGGGATAGAATATAGGGTATGGCTATGTGCAGGACCATAAATGAGGTCCCTGGATTGGGTTTCTCTCTCTGGTCTCTGGTCTAAGCTTTTCTTCTCAGCTGGCTCCATTCTCAAGCTGGTTCTCTTCTCCAGTGTTAAGAGGGCGTCTGCAACTTTGGGCTTACCTCCTCCTCTCAGCAATTCCATAAAGAACAAGCTCTTCTCTCCACTCCTCTGGCCAGGGTTCCAGCAAAAGGCCTGGACTTGATTGCTAACCTGAGCCAGTCACTGGGAGGAAGTGAAGGGGGATGGGATAGGCTTATTTGTGAGCTCAGAAAGAGGTCAGCCCCTCCCAAACCACCTACACTGAGAATGGAGAAGTTGCTGGGCCCCAAGGGAAAACAGCAGCTTAGATACTGGGCAAGCTAAAACAACAGATGTCCACTATATTTCTCCACACACCCAGTGATCTCATACCTCCCTGCCCTGGCTCCTACCTCCCCTCTACCTACAATGCTCTTCCACACCACACTTAGTCTTCTGACAAATGCCTATGTAGCCTTTAAAACCCAGATCACCTATTACCTCCTTTCTGCCACCTTGTTTGTACGATTGTTCATAAAATTAACCCTGGGAACCATTTCTGAACCCTGTACATATTTCTATTAACAGACTGAGTTGGAAAAATTTTTAAAGCAATTAATTACAATTGTACAAGTAATATATGTTCATTATTTAAAAAAAACCGAAACCTCAAAGAGTAATGCCACTCAAAGAGTGGTCCATGGACTGGCAGCAAGCTCTGAACTGTTTGTTATAGGTCCTCAATGAAGTAAGTATAGAGGTTGAGAATAAAGTCTAGAAATTGTTATGGCAATGTGACATATAAGTTTTTGTCTGTTGAATCCAATAATAAGCAATTCAACCTTTCATTTTTTATGTATTTTAAAATTTCATTTTAGTAGCAATTCACATTTATTGGATTTTATTAAAGTATCATTTCACACCAGTTTAGATATATGTAGTGTGATCCTTTTTACATGAAATTAACTACATATATTATACAGGGATATATATATATATCTGGAAGGATAGACATGCTGTTACCTTTGGGGAAGGTAACGATATAATTTTGATAAAAGATTAGAGAATACAGAAAGGAGAGAATGGGGCTTTTCCTTTTTGTATAGTTCTCTATTGCAAAGCTTCTCAAATTTGTTGGTCAATTTCTGACATTAAATACAATGAAGAACGAATCCATCCACAGACTGACTTCACTGGATTATTTGCAATCAGCAAATATTGAGTATCTACCATTTGCAGCCTCCTCTTTGGACCTTAGTGTCCTCATATAAAAAAGACATTGGGATACATATTAACTTTAAGCTATCTCCCAAAGCAAACCTATGGATTTTGGTTTTATAGTTTAGTTTATTAAATTGGTACTGGCCTTAACTCTTGGTCACACATGCCCAATTTCTGGACACACTTCCAAAAACTGTCCCAGAGCCTATGTCCACATTCAGACAGCAAACCACTTCACTGTATTGCTTTTTTATGAGCCCCCATTTCCCTACCACGACTCTCCAGTCATAGCAATTCCAGTAGGGCTCTTGTTCTACAGCCCATGCCCATATAGAAGAGAGAGTGTGGACTATTTACCTAGCTCTTTGTAAGGACACAGAAAAGTGGAAACATGGCTGATCTGCTACAAAGTGTCCCAAAGAGAACAGGATAAATGAGGACCTGTAAGGGCTGTGGTGATAGGACAGACACTTGAGGATGGAACTGGTTCCTGGACAGAAAGGAAAAGGCAAGATCAGGCTGCCTATACAACGCACTAGGAGAAAAACAAGCAATTTAGTGCACAAGTTTTGATTAAGTATCTACCGTTTACACAGTGTCGACTAAGTTCTGTGAATGCAAAATTAACACAATATGGTACTATTTTTAAAAAGTCAAGACATACACCCAAGTGATTAACAATGCATGAAGTATGGAATCATGTGTCAAAAGGCATACTAGAGGATATAAATACTATGAGAGAATCCGAAGAAAGGAAAAACTGATGAAAGCTGGATCAGGTAGGGAAGGCTTCTGATAAGTAGAACATCTGGATCTCAAAAAAAAATTGGTAGGATTTGATTAGCAGAGAGGAGTAAAAATATTGCAGGCTTGAGAAATAAAATAAAGAAAAGTATGAAATCAGGAAGGTAAATGACATGTTTGTTAGTGAGGAAACAGGTCCTGCTGGTCTTGGTTCAGGCAGACATGGTGGGGGGAATGAGGTCAGGTGGTAATGCAATAAGGGAATGAATGACAAGATTAGATTGTGGAACACCTCAATTACCAAAAGGTGTTTGATCTGTTTTATTTCCAGAGTCTTTATTTGAGAAAGTGGGGTAAAGAAACTGATATTTCAAGATTTACAGATTTCCCAAGATGAAGGAGGGATGGGAGGGAATGGAGGCAAGACCATTTAGAAAGCTATGGTGCAGGCAATGAGGTAACAGCAGACATGATAGAATAGACAATACTGGCAGATTCAAGAACAATTTCCTTCCTTGAGGAAACAACGAAACTGGGTGACTAAAGAGGTAAGAACCAAAGATGAGTCTGAGGTTCAAGATGTCAGAAAATTTTAGACCTGTAAGGGGTCCAGTCAGATTCCCTAACGTTAAGAAATGATGAAACTGGTTGTTTAAAGTTTCAGAACTATTTCTCTGCAGAGCTAGCAGCAGAATGCCTAAGGCAGTATTACTATGAGACTTTCCTAGCATTTTATGCCTAAGTGTTAATTACATATAAATCATTTCGGATGACTATTTTTAATGATGAGAGCAACCAGACCGGAATTATGATGTCATAATCACAAGACTGAATGAAAAAGTCATGTATCTATTTGAATAGTTTATGTGTTAATCACATACTATGATTTCTGCTGTAAACAGAAACTTGATTAGCAACTTACCAAGGTTATAAATTCCCCGATGACATTAACAATGATGACTTATCCCTTCTCTACCTGCTTTTTGCATTTATTGGTCACTTTAACATTTGTCTTTGTGTGTACCAGTCTCTTTATCAAAAGTGTATGTCATTCTAGGTAGAGACTTACACTTCATTTACCATTAGCAGAAATTAAAGTGTTGAGCTATTACATTTTGATAGGCTACTAATGAATAAACGATTGCTGAAGAAATTAATGTAATTATACCAGTTGTAAGTTTAGGATTAAAGAAACTGAAAGTTGAAATAACAATGAAAAACATGATCCCCAGAAAGACTGCAGAGATGAATGGAATGAGAACCAATTTAAGCATCAAGAATATGATTCTTCAGTAGTTCCAGCAAGGCCACTAATAATTCTCTTTGTCTTTTCAGTCATCATCTGAAGCCTGCAGGTCTTGAAACAATAAAAACACTTTACTCTAGTCATGACCTATTTCCTTTTAGATCTGGGTGAACTCAGGGCTTACTAGCAGGACCTCTGTTTGTTGAGAAAGAATATACAAAATATATTACAAACTTACCATTCTGTTTGTTAAGAAAGAATATACAAAATATATTACAGTCTTACCATTCTATTTTTTTCTTAGAGTGACAAAGAACTCAATCACTTACGTTCCTAATGGAACAGTCTCACTTGCCTGAACTCATTTCTAATGCTTTTATACAATTAAAACATACGCTTCACTCTTCCTAATTCTGTTGATGTTGGGTATATCAACATTATTTAGTCTTTCCCCCATTTTAATGTTGATGTTAGGTACATGGAAAAATAACTTAGAAAAGTAATCTAACAACTCTTCCAAACCAGTTTGATGAATTAATGCTAAGCAAGTAAAATGTTGGCTCACCTCCTCCATCACTTTTGTTGAAGCTGAAAGGAGAAATAGTGAAAATAGTTGTATCTATGGGATATAATTTGGGGTACAGTCAGAAGGGAGTAGAAAATGGACACAAAGTTGTGGGATAGCCTGGGTGGTTCTGCTCTTCTGGAAATAACTGCCAGATTAGAGGTGGGGAGCAGGGAGGTTCACCAGCAAAAAATATCAGGAATGGAGCAAGTACCCCTTTTCCCTTCCAGAACGTCTCCCTCTTAGGCTTGTGAACTTTTTTGAATTAATCATAGATATAACAAGGTAAAAATTTATTATAAAATATATCAAGATATCACCAAGTCAGTTTATTGGAGAGGCATGGTCGAGGACCCTCTAAAGAGGAGAAAATTTTCCATTAAAATCATCTTAAAAATAAGTTAAATTACTCTCAAGTCATTACTCATATAGGTGATTTCATTTAAGCTCAATGTTTCAATGAAGCATATTTACAATTAATTTTACTTATTTTATAATTGAACTCACAAGAAGTTGCAAAAAATAGCACCGAATTCCTGTGTACCATTCACCCAATTTTCCCCAATAATATTATCTTACACAACCGGAGGTTATCAGAACCAAGAAAAAAGCATAATAATAATTAGTTTTCTAAAGATTTCAAAATTTGCTATAGTATTTAAAATCGTTCCTGAATATTGGGGAGGTGAGTTTGCCTGGAAGCAGCCTAGTCAGAAAGGTGAAGGTGACATGCAGAAAGTTTAGGTGCTTTAGCCAGTATCAGATTTACACTTTCTTGAAGTAATGTTTCTCAACCCTGACTGAACACTGGAATCACTGGAGGATGGGCAATATCACCGGCTGGGCCTGGCCCATCCCCAACAAATTCTATCAATCTCTTTAGGTAAGGCTCAGGCATCAGTGTATTTTAAAAGCTCCTCAGAAGATCCTAATGAGCAGCCAGGGTTCAGAACTACTGATGTCAGTCTTTAAGACATAAGGTGTATTTAATACCCTTTTTTAAATGAAGTTTTGAATGTTTTGCCTTAGTGACATCATTGACAAATTGAAATGTATTCAAACTCCCTTTGCTCTATAGATCCAAGTTTCAATGCACTTTTCATAATTAAAAAGATTAGGCCTTAAAACAGAGCTGTCATAGAAAGGTAATGGGGCTTCTTATCCCTACGTCTTAGCAGTTCAAGCGTGGGATAAAAAGATGGTTAGAGTAAACCAAGACCAACTCCCTTCCTTCCAACCCCAGACTCTAGTACTCTGGCTCAGTATTTTTTTTTTTTTTTTAATTCTAATTTGAGAAAAATTTGAGAATTGTTCGCTACCCAATATCCGAAAGGAAAAAACTATGAGATTCATTTCTCCCTTCTGTTTAATTGCCATAACCACGAACGAATACGTAGACTCTGGGAATAATCAGATTACCTCTGTAAGGATTTTAACCTAAGACTATTTTCGGAAACTAAGGATTTTCCAGATTACTGAGAGCTGCGGCGCTGTCACTGGCTCGGCCTGAGTTTCGCAACTGAAGCTGTGAAAAAGCCGCCCTCCAGGTTATTAAGTCTTTGCCCTACTTCATACCACGCGCTTATCGGCGCGTTTTGGGAACCGATATGGTTCACATTCCTGTTTTCTAAAAATACTTTAAAGCAGTCCTCTCCAGATTCCTTAAGGATCACTTTAAATTTCAAGTTCGTTTGTACAGGACATCAGCGTTACCCTTTTACACCCGTCAAAGAGGGCGAAAGACGGCCCTACGCTTCCTTCTGTATACAAAGAACTTGCGCCGGCGCAAAAGCGAAAAGTTAGGAGAGGGCGAGAGATGGGATCAAGGGAACCCATGTTCTAGACAAATTATCAAAACCGCGCAGGAGTTACAGTAAATTTTACCAACTCTAACTTGGGGATAAAGTAACTTGTAAAACTCCCTTCTTAGTTTTGTGGCTAAAAATATTACGAACGAGCAGCTTGCATCTGTTTTAGCTAAAAAGTCTGCCGCCTTGACCGCTCGGGGGCCCCAGCATACAGGTCACCTAGGTCACCGAAGGACCCACAAGCCAACCACAGGTCCTGGGAAGGCACAGGCGGAGGGGCCGCGGGCGGAGGCGAGGCCTGCAGGGACTAGTTGGCGCGCGCCGGCTGGACGTGTTGACGTCAGAGCGGAAGCGCACGCTGCGTGAAGCGGTCCAGGACCCGGCGGTCACAGGAATATCCGTCGCGCCGAGGACGCTGGTTAGTTTCGCTCCGGGTTCCGGCTGCGTTGGGCGTGCGTGCAGCTCGCTGAGACTATGGCGTCCGGGCCTCACCCGACAGCGACCGCTGCAGCCACCGCTTCCTCGGCTGCCCCGAGTGCGGGCGGTTCCAGCTCCGGGACGACAACCACGACGACGACCACGACGGGAGGGATTCTGATCGGAGACCGCCTCTACTCGGAAGTTTCGCTCACCATCGACCACTCACTGATTCCGGAGGAACGGCTCTCGCCCACCCCGTCCATGCAGGACGGTCTCGACCTGCCCAGCGAGACGGACTTGCGCATCCTGGGCTGCGAGCTCATCCAGGCCGCCGGCATTCTCCTCCGGCTGCCGCAGGTCAGTGTTCCGGGCTGGCTAGGCGCATCTCCTCTCCGATGTATCACGGTGCCGCCGTGTCCTGGCAGGGCAGGGATGGCACTCTGGGGCTTTCCAGCCGCGGGTCCCCGCCGGAGCCCGGGCGTGCCGTGGGCGGGGGAGCCGGGAGGCAAAGCTTTCTTGCTGTAAGTAGTGGGGCGGGGGAGGGGGAGCGAGCGGCGGCACAAAATGGCGGCGGCTCTTGGTGCGGGCCCGCCTGACCCCTGGGCTTCCGTTCTTCTTTCTCATCTGCAGGTGGCGATGGCAACGGGGCAGGTGTTGTTTCATCGTTTTTTCTACTCCAAGTCTTTCGTCAAACACAGTTTCGAGGTAAGCAAGGCGGAGGTGGGTGGAAGAGGATTTCTTCATCCGGAAATGGGAAGTAGGGGGGTAGTGTCAGCAGCCAAATACCCAGAAAGGGAGTGGTTAGTTTAGGACTTTGTACCCAGATCTCACCTACTGGAAAGTAGAGACTTTGAGATGTTTTAAAAACTAGAATATGGATCCTGAGCCCAGGTTCCCTGTTATCAATAATTAGAATTTTCAACCAAAAGCAAAACTCCCATGAGACTGCGTTTGATTCTAGATTCAAAATTAACGAGATTAGGCAGTAAAAACAAATTGTATTAGCGTAGCTGGTAAGCTTATGGCTTGGAAATAGTAATTGTAATTTTATTTCATCAAAGATTGTCCCAATTGTGTTCTAAAGTTCCTTCATCAAATAAGTTTGTTAGATTTCGAGAGGGGCACTTTTTCTTAATTACTTAATAGTACCATAATCTAACAACTTCTTATTGAATCATTGGTTCTTTCAGATTGTTGCCATGGCTTGTATTAATCTTGCATCAAAAATCGAAGAAGCACCTAGAAGAATAAGGGATGTGATTAATGTATTTCACCACCTACGCCAGTTAAGAGGAAAAAGGTAAGATTGGCATTATTGAACCCAGCATCTCTTGCTGCTACTGTACTGTGCACCAATCATCAAATCAAAACATTCTTTCTTCTCAAGTTAAAACCCATGCAAAGGAAAATTAATTTAGGTGTTGAAATTCACATAGGAGCACACTGATACTTAATATGAAAAAAACCATAATTAACCAGCTATCTGTAGTTTGTAGAGGCAGTTGCATTTATGGACAATCCTAACAGTGCTGTGAAGCAGTCCTGTGGCTTAAGACTAAACAAGAAAGGGAATACATTTGGCTCATGTGTGAGTGTATTCTGTAAGTTGTTTTTCCCCTCCCCTCTCTGGAAGACTTGAAGGCTGGAAGTTTAAACACTGCAGTTCAAGTTAATGTTGCGGCAAAGTCTTGTGTAGATTGTTTTTTTTGCTTGAAGTCTCAGTTAATTCTTTATCAATCGAGGTTGGCTTTTGTTAGAATACTTCTCAACATTGAACTACGATATATCGCATAATACCGGATCTGAAAGGACTGCAGAATGATAAAGTTTGAAGTCAAAGGGATTAAACAGGTATTTGTTTTGGTTAGATATAGTCTAGTGATTGGGTTAGAAAAATAAGTCTTGATTGATTGGGTTGTATTTAGATAAGGCCCATTTATTCTATCTTGTAAGAAAATAAGAGACCAGAATAGTGGCTTATAGGTGTTGTGTGGCTACATCATCACACTTTATGTGAACTTGTGTGTTCATGTGAGACAAGTGTCAAAAATTTTAGTTGCAGGACTTCCTGTGTCTGCAGGTGACTTCTAGTACTTGTTGCAAATTAATCCTTGTTTTCATTTTTTATGAAATTGCGATGTTAGCCAAACTTGTTCTGAGTTTGAATGGAAGTTAGTTATAAAAGGATTTTAAGTTGTTTTGGGGATTGGATGTTCGTTAGTGTCAAATTAGTATCTTACATGAGTGGTCCTTATTGGCTGAGTCTAAGTTGACAGTAATAGAACTATTCAGAGACAAGCAAATAGTAGCCTAAAATGATAAAGTCTGAAACATTGCTACCTAGTTTTCACAGCATTTTTCAGTTTTCTTACTTTTCTTTTTCTGCCATCTTTTCTCATTCACCCTAACCATATCAAGGGATAGACTAATTTTTTATTTCATTTTAAAGTATCTTTTAGCTTCTTGGTGAGGAATGCCTGGAAATTGGGAAGATTTCAATTTGGTATTTAGTATGGTCTGAGCTAAAATTTGTATTTAGATATCTAGCCTGATTCTTCAGGGTGTTTAAAACAAAATGACACTAAATAAAAAGGCTCTATATGTAAGTCAAAGGGTTCTGTGTTTGTTTAAAAGCAATAGTTTTCTGTTATTTTTTGAACCATTGAGCCAACTGTTATCACTTAAAATGATTATCTGTACTTTGAAATTTTTCTGAGACTTAGAGTATTCTTCCTTGATGTCAGTGTAGGTCTTAACTATAAAAACCTTGGAATTTAAAACATCTCACCTGACTGTTGTGTCTGGTGTAACAGTGCGTGGTTTTTTGGTTTTTGTGTTTTTTTTTGAGTCAATACAGCGAGATTTTGTTTCAACCTTAGAATCCCGATTATAGCATGAAATTTTAAAGGAGTTAATTGCATGGAAGCTTTTTTTTAAAGCAGGATATAAAAGTGTTTCTATGCATATTACAAGTTTACTCAGACATGTAACTTGTATATGTTATTAACTTCAACTCTTTTTTCCCTTGCAACCGACTATACAGCGACCAGCTACATTTACCAAAGCCTGGGTGATGTGGAGTGGTACATAGAGATGAAGCTGTCGTCATGGCAACAGTGAGTGAAGTATCGAAAATCCCCAAGGAGAAGCCAGTGCTCTGAGAATAGGTCACTGGAATCGGGGACTAACAGGTTGGCCACTGGTGAACCATTTAGAAAAACTCCTGTTTCTTGTTATAAGCTTTTGTCTTTGCTGTCCAAGTTATTAGAAGTATAGCTTAATATTTTTTTGCACAGATTGTCATTAGAAAGTATTAGTATTAAACTTCAGTTAGGTGAAGGATATCAGTCTATCTTAATGATGTTATTTTAATGTAATTTTGCATAGCTTTAAATTGTAGTATGACCTTGAAAATTTACAAAGAGGGATCATTTTTGTAGCCTTGAGGTCATTGTTTTTCAGCCCTGGCTGCACATTAGAATCACCAGATGAGCTTTTAAAAAGTACCAATTCCCAAGTCACATCTTGGATTATTTGACTTACCCCCTACCCACCTTGATTATTTTTGTGGTCTAATAATTGTCTTTTAAAAATTCAGAATAAATGACTGAATTTAAAGGGAAGATTGCTTTTTTATTTTAATAGTTTCTAATTATAATTTACTTTTGAGATAGAGCATGTTCACAGCAAATTAAGGGTTTTCTGTAGTTTTAAAGATCCCACATTCATACTATAAATCTTGTCTAAAAGAAGACAATTAAATTTTCAAAGATTGGTGCAACCACTCTCATTGGTGCATATGGTGTGGTATTTTCAACATGTGTATAGATCATGGATGAGAAATTGGAAGGGTGTTAAGTGGACTTGTTATTTAGTCCATCCTCCCTCTGCTGTTTATTTTGGTGGTTCTAAAAGCAGTCTTCAGTTTGTTTAAACATTGCTAGAGAAAGAATGGTTTTTTTGACATAGGCATTACAAATTTCTGTGTATTGAGCAGCACCTACCTCCTTGTAAACTACTCATCTCATTTTAATATAGTTCCTTGAACTAGTTCCAGAATTTCTTGGTCCTTGTACTTCATGAGTGAAACCTAACCATGTTGGGATGGACCTCCTAATTCTAATTTCTTTTTATTCAAGTGTATTTCAGCCAAATTAATCATGCTAAAGGAAAAATAGCTACTCTAAAAGACCAGATAATAAACTTCCAATGACCAAAGCCCAAAATTTCCTATTAGGACTGAAATTTGAAAATAGTTCTTTTCATATAAATTACTTTGAAAAATATGAAAAATTTAAAAGCAGGGAAGGTAAAGTTTTAGGTTTGGTTGGTTGTTATTCCCCCCTCCTCACTCACTACTAACTAGATGGTTTCTCTTGAAGAGATTTAAAAATGACACCTCTTCAAACTTTTAAGGGAAAGGAAAGTTAACCTGATTGGGAAGGAAGAAATTCTAGCAAGCCTTAATTTAATTTAATGTGCTTGTTGCTACAGAAAATATTAATTGATACTTTGTTAATATAAGTAAAAAAAAAAAACAAAAACAGTTGCTTAGACAGTTTTCTTGAACCTTTTCTTGCTGATTTATTGGGACACATTTTTCAACTTCTGCTACAAAACCTGTAAGGTAGTTGTAAATTAATGTTTATTGAGCCTTCCTTGATTTGTGAGGTAAAACCAATTCTGAACAAAATGGAGGTGTTGGATTATACACCCACAAAGTTAACTTTGAAAATGGCAGATACTATTAGGGCTAAGCAAGAAGTTGAGTACATAGTGGAATTGCAGTAAATAATGGGTTTGGTTTCCTTAATTGGTTTGATGATACTGGGATTTTGACATAAAAAAAGAGGAAAGTAAAGATTGTGGCAAAAAAGATGGAAAGTAACAATTTGTTTAAGCAGAGTTAATGAATGATAAAGCCTGATCCGGCACCAGATAGTAGCCATAATTCAAACAAGTGTTTAGCTGGTGGATTGCAAGAAAAATGAATTTTTAACAGAATTTGAAGGCAATTCTTAAAGCAAGCTTAACAAGAGATACAAATGAATTTGTTTAACATATGGAGAGAAATGAGACAAAACTGCTATTGTAAAATTTTATTTTTGTATGGATTAATGGTGCAGTTTTACTGTCTGAATTGCAATGCATTGAGTTAAAGTAACGTGCAACTGTAACTCTGAAGGTAGTCTTATCTGCTAATGCCTATTGAAGGAGGGCCATTAGGTCATCAGTAAGAGTCTGAGATGGATTTAATTTCTTCTCAAATTTCCTGTTGTGATGAAATCTTGTGAAAAATGATAAACATTAAGATCTTCGAACTACATTCACATGTATACATTTATTGCTCTCGTTTGGTTTAAATTTGATTTTTTTTTTTCCCAAAGAGCAATTAACTTGTAGCCTATTATGATAAAAACAGATTCATTGTGATATTATGTTAGAAATCAGTCCCCTCCCCAGTTGGTGGCCTCATTCCGTATGCCTTTCATATCTGTAATAGTAATTGAACTGAGTGAAGGCCATTTTCAGCATTGTTAATTTAAGTAACAGCTATTTTCCATTTTGTCAGTTTTGCCAACTTTTGTATAATGTTATTTCATTTTTAAAAAAGATAGAATAATTTGAAATAGTCTAGTCCAGTCTTTGTAATTTTAAATCTGAAAAGAAAATAAATGATAGCTGATTTTTGCTCTATAACAGGTCACTACAGGAGTAGTTAATGCAGCTTATTTTTAGATTTTTTTTTTCTAATCTTCAAGTGGATGTATTTAAACAGATTTTTTATTTTAAAGTATGAGCTTACATTTTTCTGGATTTGGTATGCATAGTAAAATGAGCTGTGAGTTGGGGTAATACTCAGAATGACTATCTTTAAAAAATAGATGTTGTGTTTTGCCCAGGGCAGAAACTCTTGAATCTTCTATGCTGAAAGTGAAATGAGTATGGGAGAAATATTTAAATGTTCTACCTTTACATATACCATATATTCAGTATTTTAATAAAAATGAAAATTTTTTGTTGGTTGGATCTAAAATGTAATAAACGAAGGACATCGAGACACTTTATTATACGCGTTTAAATGAAAGTCCGAGTCCTGAGAAAAGCAAGCCTCTCAGTAAGAAACCAGTTTTGAATTTCAAGGCTTAAATAAGCCTTTTAATTGAATGTGCTATTTCTAAAGCATTGAACCACCAATTGATATATAGCCTTCTGCATCATAAGTTTGGAAGCTATCGAAATTTCATCTGGCACAGAGACCTAGAGTATTGCTGTGTTACCATCATTATGGTCTTCCCTTCTGCATTGCATGCTGATGATACTGCCTAATAACTACAACTCTGACTGAACTTAATCATGGTTTTTATTGATCACTTGGAGTTTTGAGGCTGATTTTCATAATTTTTTTGGTAATTGATCTAAATCTTTAGTTTTCAGATTTTCTACAACAGATTCTTGGAATAATTTGTTTAAACAAATGGCCCATTTGGGAGGAATCTGTATTACCTACCATTTTCTCACCTAATTTTATTTTTGGCCATGAACAAGTCAAGAGTTAGTGTTTTATAAAATGAGTGAAATCACTGTAATCTTATGAGGTTCTTATAGTATTTCCAAGAGCACATTAGTTTTGTCATTTTAAAGGGTCAGTGGAGACTAATGGGGTTTGTGATAACAAATCAAGTTATTGCTTAAGTTAATCAACATATATATATCCAAAATATAATCTATATGAAAATAATGATAAATCCAAGATAATTAGAGTAAGTTGTTTTCATTACAAAGTCGAGTTAGTTTCTGTAGGAGCTTAGTCTAGAAAGTACATACTTAGCATAACTTGGACAGCACAAGATTAATGCTTTAACTTGTTTGCAGGAGTTTAAAAAGCTGGTTTCTGTTGCCAATAGTTGGTTGGAAGGGAAAACGGAGATGCCACAAATAAAATTTTTTGGATGTGCAAAACAGTTTTGATTTTATTTCTTACAAACTATAGGACTCCAAGCCCCCTGATCCTTGATCAGAACTACATTAACACCAAAAACCAAGTTATCAAGGCAGAGAGGAGGGTGCTAAAGGAGTTGGGATTTTGTGTTCATGTCAAGCATCCCCATAAGGTGAGTCGTAGAGTACAGAAATTACTTTCGTAAGTATTAGGGCTTTTCTTAAATTTTTATTTTACGCGAATTTATTACGTTTATATTTAAGAGTTAACTTTGGTGTTTAAAAGTATCCTTTTGGATATTGAAGTTTCTCAGAAAAATGGGAGTCAAGAACACTTGGAATTCAAATCTTCACTTTGTCGTGTGGACATAGATAAGTTCTACTTGCTTCTGTGGTTAACCCAGTTTCTCTACCTAGAAATGGAGATTATGAATTAACACACTCCAAGGAATAAATAATATATATGTACAAAAGTACCTGGCATGCTACTTGTTGCATAGTAAAATGTACAAAGAATGGTGGCTGCTCACTGTTACATTTGAATGTTCAAAGGTTTCTCGTGCAGCTCTTGGTTTTGTGTGGGACCAACATAAGTAAATAGCAAAATAGCTAAGAGAACAGGTGCTCTGAGGGTAGGACTATGTGTGGTACCAAAACGTTTCTGCCATTAGCTGTGAGACCTTGGTGGATTCTTCTTAGATATCACATCTTTAAAATAAAATGGGAACGTTGATAACACAGATCCAGAAAGATCTCACCTGAACTGAAGTAAAGCTATTTATATATAGTCTTTAATTATATTTAGTGTGATAAGCTTTAATGTAGAAATATTTAGTGTTTCATTACTTACGGTAATACTTCCAATATGTATCATACTTTGTAACTTTAAAACTATAACCATCTTTAGGGCTTTGGCACATACATAATTATACCTTGGAAATTAAATGCTATAGTCTAGCTTTAACTTGTTTGCAGGATGCAGTGCCCACCACATAGTAAAGTTTACATGAAAAATTGGGTATTTTTAATTGAATTAACTCAGTTTTTTTTTTTTCCTGTGCAACTTTGGAACATATTTCTAAACATAATTTTCGTTATATAGTAATATAACCCACGTTGATTTGGGTACATTTTAGGTTGATCTGATTATCCATGCCGTTTATAGAAGGATTAAAACTTGCACCTAACATTTTCAGTTACTTATATTCATTGACTCTGAAAGAACCAACGATATGCTAAACTGAGTTTTTTTTCCCTTGTCCTTTAGATCATTGTTATGTATTTACAAGTCTTAGAATGTGAACGTAATCAAACCCTGGTTCAAACTGCCTGGTAAGTTGCTTTTCTTACATTTCTTTCCTAGCCAGGAAAACAGAAGCAGAAATAAAGTAAGTTTCATTTCCCTTTTCCAAAATAATGAGATAGTTTCTTTTGGTGCTTTTTAGTTTTTTGTTTTTTAATCGAAAGGTAAATAATGCTTATTTCTGCTTCCTGTTTTCTTGGCTTGACTAATTGCTTTTAATGGAGAACTCAGTTTAACTTTGTTCTTTTTTCTACTCTTTAATTAAAGGGTAGTCCATGATGGTAAGTCATAGAACTCTGCCCTCTGCACTTCAGCCCATGACCACAGGATGGCCTGATTGGCTGCCCTGCTCTCCAGCCAATCCAGTGCAAGCTCTCATCCGAGATTCACTGAAGTGGTGGTCCATATCCATCTGGCAGCATCTTCTAGTTCTGTCGGGGTGTCAAAAGGATTTGTATATTTGCTTCTAGAAGTAACTATTCAACATGCCTATGTATTTAATGTATACCTGTACTATCAAAATGAATAGTTCATTTTTGATAGATTTGTTGTCCAACTATTATGAATTAAATAATTTTTTTGTTAGGAGTTTGACTAGATTTCTATTTTTAGTACGTATAGCATGAATTCTACCAAAGGAAACTAAAACTTGCAGCAAAAATGGGCACCAATCCCATGTTGGATAAATTTATAGTGCTGGGCCAATGCAGGCAATAACATTAGAATTAAGAAGTACTTCATTTTTAAGAAATATTAACTTAATCACTTTAGAACTTGGACTTTAGAGATACAGATGTATGATTTGGAGTGCTGGCTTATTTAAAGGTAAAACAGTTGTGGTCCAGCCACAACTACTGTCTTAAGACTGTTGATGTGCAGGACTTAAGTGACATAATTTTTGTTCTGGACTTAATGACTGCCATGCTTCTTTTGGACTCAGTAAATATTAGTAATATTAGGAAAGTCTCATTGTTTTTATAAAATGTATGAGATTTAAAATATATGTTCTATAAGACAGATTTTATAGCAGTTATCGTGAGTAAAGATTATTAAGTAGTTTTTTAGTTTAACCTTGTAAACAATTTGTAAAATTTTTTCAGTTCTTCAGGAATGTTGTGGGGAGGGTTCACTAATAAGTCCAGCAGTTTATTAACTGACGTAGTTTATTGCTTTTATTTGTACTTAGTTGCAAAAAAGAAAAAAGGTATATAAACAAGGCTGTTGTATATATTTATTGTTCACTTCTCTGCCTAGATTTTCTGAAGTAGCTTAATTTTCTTAATATAAGTATAACTTGGTGAGTACGTAACCTTTTTACCCCTGTCACAGTACTTTGAGTTTTTGAAAGAACTTGGTTGACACTGCTTTTCATTGTGGATAAAGGAGAGATGGTCAATAATTAATGGCTTGAAGTATTGTTGGAGTGGTTTATCATTTCTGAAATTAGTCAGAATTGACTTTCAAAGCATTACTTTTCAGAGAAAATTGTTTAAAAAACTTAAGTTCTATTTGTAGTGATATAAAATTATTTTAAAGGATTTTGGTCATACATAAAAAAGCCGAATTGTCCTTGTGTTAAAATTATCTTTTACTGGTTTTCGAGTTAAGAATTGTTACATGCTAGAAATATGAGGATATGAATATAAATATGAGGAGAAAAAAGAATAAAGTGGATTGAGTCTCCAATTTTATGTAAGCCTCAGAACAGGTTTGTTTATGTACAGAGCTTATGGTTGAAATATTTTTCAGGAACTATATGAATGACAGTCTTCGAACCAACGTATTTGTTCGATTTCAACCAGAGACTATAGCATGTGCTTGCATCTACCTTGCAGCTAGAGCTCTTCAGGTAGGTATATATAGCTTGTTTAATCTTGTAGGATAAGTCAGTCCTCCTAATAAAAACTGAAAATTTCATCTAAATCATTGTGTTTTTATGGTTTAGATTCCATTGCCAACTCGTCCCCATTGGTTTCTTCTTTTTGGTACAACGGAAGAGGAGATCCAGGAAATCTGCATAGAAACACTTAGGCTTTATACCAGAAAAAAGGTAATTTTGTTTATTCATGTTCTTGCTGTTACTTTTTCAATGCTAACATTCTAAAATGCTCTGAATGAGAGATAATAACTTCATTTTCCTCCAACAGCCAAACTATGAATTATTGGAAAAAGAAGTAGAGAAAAGAAAAGTAGCCCTACAAGAAGCCAAATTAAAAGCAAAGGGATTGAATCCTGATGGAACTCCAGCCCTTTCAACCCTTGGTGGATTTTCTCCAGCCTCTAAACCATGTAAGATTTATTCAGAATTGAAATGACCTGGGCACTGAAAGTGTGTGGTTATGAGAAAGCTTTAGCATTTAACAGTTGTGTAGAAACAGTGATGTTAAAATGACACTGTTACTGTTTTGATAACCAACTAAAGACTTGAAAGCATGATACTTTGAGTTATATTTAGAAACAGCTTTTTGACCATGTTAACCCAGTGGTTGGCATGTCTTTATGATGGTTTTTTTTTTTTATTTTAAGCTTCACCAAGAGAAGTAAAAGCTGAAGAGAAGTCACCAATCTCTGTTAATGTGAAGACGATTAAAAAAGAACCCGAGGACAGACAACAGGCTTCCAAAAGCCCTTATAATGGGTGAGTATACTTGAGTTAGAAAACTGGCCTGATAAATCATCTTTTGTGTGTTTAACTTATAGCATACTAAGTATGTAACTAAAATATTGTGGTTTTTTTTTTTTTTAAGTGTAAGAAAAGACAGCAAGAGAAGTAGAAATAGCAGAAGTGCAAGTCGATCAAGGTCAAGAACACGATCACATTCTAGATCACATACTCCAAGAAGACAGTAAGTAAATACTCTTTTAGGGAAAACATGGAGAATTTAAAAGTTACTGCTTTAAAAGAAATCTGAATGTAGATTGTTTTTAAAGTTGGGCTAGATTAGGCTTACGTGAGGTAGATTATGAGAAATGAGTTTGGAAATATTCTTTCTCTGTGTGTATGTGGCTTTCGTTTTGTGGTGGTGTATCTTGATGGAATTCTATTCCGTTTTTGCCCATGTTTTTTGGAGAAGTGTAGGGGCTGGCTAAAGTGCTATCAAGGTATATAATAATTCTGTTTATAATGTGAAAACATTGTCTTTCTGTCCAATTTCAGTTAGAAAACATGAATATCTTATTAACCACTTCTTAATAACAAGTAAGTCGACCATAGCCAAAGAACCTTCTCTAATTTGTAATTAGATTGCTAGCTCTTTGTGGCTCTTTTGGGCATATGGGAGATACTCACTAATAACCATAGCTATATAGAACATTCTGTAGAAATTGTGTATTACTCCCCTCGGAATATAGACATGGTGGATTTAAGATTTGTCTAATACATGCTGGATGGGAGGTGATGAGGTGGGGAGAGAAATTTAATAAAAGTCTTCAGTCTGACTTGTTACAGGTCTGATAATTTCGTTTTGAGCTTGTTATGAGCACCACCAAAATAGTCTGTTCTCTTTAGAAACCGAATCTAAACTTCAAATTTTTATTATCTAAGTTATAATAATAGGCGGAGTAGATCTGGAACATACAGCTCAAGATCAAGAAGCAGATCCCGCAGTCACAGTGAAAGCCCAAGACGACATCACAATCATGGTTCTCCTCACCTGAAGGCCAAGCATACCAGAGAAGATTTAAAAAGTTCAAATAGACATGGTCACAAAAGGAAGAAATCTCGTTCTCGATCTCAGAGCAAGTCTCGGGATCACTCAGATGCTGCCAAGAAACACAGGCATGAACGGGGACATCATAGGGACAGGCGTGAAAGATCTCGCTCCTTTGAGAGGTCCCATAAAGGCAAGCACCATGGTGGCAGTCGCTCGGGACATGGCAGGCACAGGCGCTGACTTTTCTTCCATTGAGCCTGCATCAGTTCCTGGTTTTGGCTATCTACAGTGTGATGTATGGACTCATAATCAAAACATTAAAAGCAAACGGATTAGGATTTGATTTCTTAAAACCCTCTAGGTCTCTAGAAACACTGAGGACATTTTCTGTTGAAAACGAACTGTGTTAATTTTTTTTTTTTTTTTTGCACATTAAAATGCCCTAGCAGTATCTAATTGAAAACCATGGTCAGGTTCAATTGTACTTATTATAGTTGTGTATTGTTTATTGCTATAAGAACTGGAGTGTGAATTCTGTAAAAATGTACCTTATTTTTATACAGATAAAATTGCAGACACTGTTCTATTTAAGTGGTTATTTGTTTAAATGATGGTGAATACTTTCTTAACACTGGTTTGTCTGCATGTGTAAAGATTTTTACAAGGAAATAAAATACAAATCTTGTTTTTCTAAACTGCTTCAAATATTTTATTTAAATAAATTATTAAAAAGCAAAATTTTAGTAGTAAAAGTGGCTGTACTGATTTTCTGACAAAACTATTCTTTCCTCCATTAGCTATACGTTGGGAGCTGTTTTAAAAGTCTTCACTATATATGAAAAAAGCAAATGGGAGTGTTCCGACAGTGTATTATTATCTTGTAGCATTAAACCAGTCTTCTAGTTGAAACCTGATTTGCATATAAGTAGTACCATAAGTTTAAAGTCAGTTTTTTTCTAAAGTGAACTGTCCTCTTGAACAAAGTTTTAACCATAAATCAGGCCCCACTATTGAACTTTTAAAGTTTTTCTTCTAGTTAGATATTTAATGATGTTTATCTATGCTAGGAGAATGCACGATAAGGGGAAGCCCCTGATAAAATTTGACCACAAAAAGTTTTATTGAAAAAGCCATGTCATGTATCCAAATGAATTTTTAGAATAGTTATTTTCCCAGTATTTTGGAAGTAAATTTAGATATCTTAAAAGGCCATAAAAATTTCATTATATTAAATTTTTTTCACCTACCTTGATTACTTGTCCACTAGACTTGGCTCCAAATGGTTTGTTGCTGTTTGAAAAAATCAAACACACCCACAGAGATGAAGACTAATTTTCACTAAGGATGTTAAATGTTTCTGAAGAAGATTGTGAAGATTTCCAAATGTTCACCAGTGGTGGGTATTGAGGCTGGAAAGAGCCTTACAAAGCAACTACGTCTAAGGAAACGGGGTTCATTTGGAGGTAAGAAGTTGGCTACGCTATTTAAGTCCATTGTATTTCTAACTATAAAAACTAACCTGGCCTAGCATGAAAGAGCAACTTGATAAGAATAGCTTAAAAGACTTTTACATAATTTATAATATTGCTGAGCTGTAACATTTCTGTAGGGTTTAAACTGCCTCCTGTAAACATTGTTACCTTTACATGACCGACATTGAAGAAAGGCAAAGCTAATGTCAACAAAGGCCCTGTTTAACAGATGAATCTTGAGTTCTTAATGGTGTCTGAATTTTTACCTACCTTATCCTTGTTTTGAAATTACACTGTGGGTGAGGGTTGTGAAGATGTTAGACGTGGAGGATACAGCTGCATGAGGGGTGAGGTAGTTGTGTGAGAGGTGGCTTTGCCATATCCTAGTTATTTCTGCTGTTGTCTAGGTTCTTTTCAAGATATTTACAAACTTAGGCTGTTCTACCTGAATTTAAAAATTTGAAAAATATGAAATAGAAATAGTAGAATCCCATTTCCCAGCTCTAAAAGTACTGATCAAATCCTGGTCAGTCGACGTTGTTTACACCTCTAATTCATCACTCCATCTTCCACCCTTATTGGAAGGAAATCTCAAGACAATTTCATCTCCAAATATTTCAATCCAAAAGGCAAGGATTTTAAACATAACTACAATACTTTTATTATACTTTTAGGTTTAAAAAGTTAACAGTAATGTCTTACCTAATCAGTACCCAGATTTCCCTTCTATCTTTAATTTGTTTTTATTTTTTTAAATGCACTTATTTATCTTTCCCCTCTTTAATTCCGCCACCTCCCCCACACCCACAGCAACTTCCCCTTGACCCATGGATATTGCCATTTCCCTAAACTGGACTTGGGGGCATCTCCTCCCACACACTCTAGGCATGCGCGGGGAGGGCGGGGGGCCTGGTGCACCCAGGGTATGGTCCATGGCTCCACCTGGAGTGCGAACCCAGGACCTTCTGCTAATGTCTGCTAACCACTACGCTATGGAGCCACCCCCTAATTTTTATAATTGGTTTGTTCAGATAAGGTATATGTTGCTTTGGTTTTAGTCAACAGATTCTCCATCTTTTTATTTTTCCTTGTCATTTAAAGAAATTGGGCCATTTGTCCTGAGGAATTTTCCATATTCTGAGTTTGCTTATGATAACCCTATGGGATCACTGAACCTATATTTCTGTCCCCTGTATTTGTAAACTTGTAGATCTCAAGTCTTGACCAGATTCGTTTGAAAACTTTTTACAGGTCTGAAATTCAGAAGTGTGGGTACTCACGTTACATGTTAATTCTAGAACCGTGGTTTATTACTGCATCATTCACTGGGTATTTATTTGACTGAGTTCCCGATTCTTAATCCATTCGTGCTTGTGCTTCGACAGCTTTATGTTCCCTTATTGTGTGTCCACATGTTCTCTCATTGCTTCGTTTCCCACGACAGCTGTAAATCTTAATGCATGATAGCTGTTGTTTAGTATTTGTCCTAATTTTGATTCTTAATACAATTCCTTTCATGTTATGAAATATATTACTTTTGTCTTTTACCATTGGTATCCTAATCCTACAGGAAGACTGGTGAAACTTGCCTTTCCATTTTAAAACAAAGTGATCATAAAAATGAGTACGTCTTTATTGAATTTCTAAGTTTTGCTTTTATAGTTTTAAATACTGTCACTGTTACCGTCAGGCATTACCCCAATTATTAATGCTCACCACTTGTATCAAAAGCCTTATTTAAAAATTTAAAGTTAGATTTCATGAAAGTTTCCTAAAACAAGGTCATTGGATAACAAACATTCATTTTCCTAATAGCTATTACTTAACCCATTTCCTGCGTGCCTGAGAATACTCCCCAGCTGTGCTTGCAGCATTTACCGCCAGATAATTCGCCAATTAGAATCCTAACCTTACCCCAAAGTTTGCCACGAAATATCTCGCTTTTTTTTAATTTTTGTATCACTCTAGTATATCAATAGTCTTTAGAAACAAATGACATCATTCTATTTACAGCATTATGTTCTTAGTAGTATTTCCATTTACAAAATATAGTAATTCTCAGTCGCTGAAAATGTCACATCCTAGAAAACGTAGCATTCCTATGCATTATGTTAACTCTGGCAGTGAGCTGCCTTTTTTCCCTAAACGAGAAATGGGTTAATTCACCATGAGCTATAAAGGTAATTATGAAGATTAAAGGGTTTTTTTTTTTTTAACCAGGTTTTTCAGAATCATGTTAAAAGTATAGACATATTGGGACCTTAGTTTAGCTAGAGAGACAGAATGCACATGGGGTTTGACAAGGAAAACCATCACTTACCCACTGGAAAAATAGGAAGGGGAGCAGCATTCATTATAGGCATTGATCCCCTTTATCCCCTAGAATAGCTATTTGTGTGGCTGGAAGTCACAGCTTGACTTCATTTGTAACCATTTGAACTTGATTCCTTTCTAGAATGAAAGGAACATAGACTTCCATGTCAGCTCTGCATTCAAGTCGGTCATTCCTCTACTTAGATGATTTGGAAAGTCATTTAACCTCTTGTCTGCAAACTGACCCGTAGCTCTCAGCATTTTATATAGTATATGTGTTAGGCAAATGTAAGGGGATTCGAATTTTACCCCTGCAATCCAAACGAATTCTAGTAGGAAACATCCAACTGCTTAAGAGTTTGAATTCTGTGTTTCTTTTGGACACAGCTATTTCGGAATGCTACTTTATTGAGATTACATCTGATTCCTGAACAGTACAAGATTTTTATAATTAAAGCATGAAAATACTGGGCACTTTGGTCCCCGGTGTCCTCTTGATCCTTCTGCTTTTGCCACCTCTGCTAACCCAGTTCTAAGTATAGAAGAAATTCCTACCCTACCTGCTTTTACATGTCACCAGATTCCTTCCCCTTGTATCAGCTATCACCTCAATAGATGTGTAATAGCATTTCTATCTGTACTCCTTTGCCACAATTCTTCAAACAGTAGCTAATAATCTATTTAAAACATTAATCGCATGCTGTTCTCACATATAAAGCTTCCAGTGGTTTCCCATTTCATTGCATGAAATACAAACCCCTGACTCTGACTCTGTGAGCCGACCCTTGCCAGCCTCTTCCATCAACCAACCCCTCATCTCTTCCTGAGCCTTTGCACTTCCTGCCCTCCCTGGTTGGGATGCTCTTCTCTCAGATCTTATGTGATAGGTTTCATCATTCAGGTCCCCATTCTAAAGCCATCTCTCTGGAGGGAGCTTTCACACCCTATCTAAAATAGTCCCTCTAGACACTTCCATCACATTCTGTTCTTTAGCCAGTACTAATTTTTTCATAATCCTTACCACTATGTGAATTTATTTTACTTTATTATTGACTCGCTTACTCATTAGAATATAAACTTAAAGAGAACAGGAAAGCAGTTTATTCATTATTGTATGTTCCTCAGGTAAACCTGCAACAGTACTTGGCCTGTATTAGGTCACGTAAAAAATATTGAATGAATTTCACATACCAGTAACGGACACTTTTAATTCTTGGTCTTTCAAGTGTGATCATGTGTTCTTCATTCAATTGTTCTAGGTACCTGGAGCTCACAGTCTAACGGGGTTAGATAGACATGTAAACAACGTGGGAGTAGCAAACCACAATCCCTCAAGGCAACAATTGACTGGTACCAAGGAGCCCCTGGTGGGGGTGTGCATGCTCCACTGCATTTTAATTCCTTCTACTCCCTCTTAATCACAACAATGAAGCCAGGTGTCAATTTGCATTTATCAGTGTGCTGACAGTGGCATTGAATCCTGCTCCTTTTGCTCACTGATGCTACCTGCCTGGCCGTTGGAGTAGACCCCTGACTTCTCAAGATAATGAGACCTATATGAATCTCTTTGTCTGTGAATGTGGCATTGTTTATATAGGCTCCTGAGTCAGTTGAAAATTAAATTGTTTACTACGCCTAACGTATCTTCACTAGTTAACCACAGTTAATCTTTTCAAACTAGAATTGCTTATTTGAGCAGCTCTTGCATTGTCAAGCACTTATAGAAAAATTCCACAAATGGATTTTTCCTGTTTTTATGCAGAGCATGACACATCAGATCTGTACAGAGAATAGGCACGTCATATCTCAGCCACCATGCGATTCAATGTTTCACCCTAAATTACAAAATGAATTTTCTGTTCCAAATGTATCATTTTCCCAGACTGTATCAAAACAAACCAAGTTTTATTTGACAATTATAGCGACATAGAATAACAATGAACTATGAAGCCATGTTGAAATTGGTTAGCCAGGTTCTCAGACCCTAGCAGACTACATTTTACACACTATTGATATCAAGAGTCAACAAATGAACTTTCAACTTAACTTGAAAATTGCAAATGTTAAGTGTCTAATAATTGCAAATGTTAAGTCAAATTGCAAATGTTAAGTGTCTAATAATTGCATGCAATGTTGCAGGAAGCGACACCCGACGGAGGAATTCGCACCCTCAGACAACTTTGTTTAGAGGAAGGAGAATTTATTAGGCCGGCAGAGCGTGTGGGGTTAACAATTCCAAGCACATACTCGCTCTAGTTGGATTTATTACAGCTTATATACTTTTGCAGTATCTACGCAAGGGGCATATGATTCCTTTGTCTGAGGTTTTACATGTCCGTTCTTACTCAGAGTGGGGAGGAGGAGCTTCGGGTGGGAGGGCTGCAGGGGAAGAATTTCTAGACCCCTGGTCTTACAGATCGTTTGTCTTGTAGAGCCTGAGACCTTGGTGTTATCAGCACTATTATCGGATTCTTGAACAGAGAGACAGGACTCCTAGCTTACAGACAGAGAGCAGCACTCATTGACGTTGGGCCCGCTCAGCGGGTTCCTTATCCAAAGGCTGAGCTCTAACTGTAACACAATGTGAATGTCACAGTCTTGACATTCATACACAGCTACAGAGATAAGGAAGGGGCTGGAGAATCCTTGAGGTGGGCAATGCAGCTGTGGAAAACATGTTAACTGAAGAGCACAGGGCAGAATGGGGGAAGAGAGAGCAGTTTTAACTGGCTGAGTCGGTTATTTCTGCAGGCCCTTTCTTTTGCATTTTTTCGGATGCCTCCTCTCCTCTCTCAGTAACCTGTTGAGGGCTTATTGCTGTCGTGATAGTTATCTAGAGAAAATAAGGGTAGGAAAAGTCTCAATGCCTTGATATGTGGCAAATTACCTACATATAAAAATACCTGCTTGCAGGGTACTTGCTATTTAGTTGGAGACAAATGATTTTTTTAAAAGCCCAATAACATCCAAAGTAACCCTGCATGTATGTATTTTATGGCCAAGCAAGCATTACAATGCGTGCTGAGTTTAGAGAAAAAAGAGAGATCGCTGTGCCCCAGGAGGCCCTGAAAAGTTTTCAGAGAGGATAGGGAGCATGGCCTGGGAGCATGGCCTGGGAGCATGGCCTGGGCCCAGGATGGGAAGGATTTAAAAGGACAAGAATGAAGAGGCAATGTGCTATCGAGGCAGGGTTTGAGGTGGAGATTCAGGGCAGCTTGGGGCGAGTGCCAGGAAACCCTAGGCCTGTTTGCTTTACTAGGTCAGAGGAGCTCGTGTGTGAAATAGTGAACTAATATTAGAGCAGAGCCTGTGTAGCTTTGGATTCAGGCTGCCTGGAGTCAATGCTTAGCTTCTCTGCTTGTTAGCTGTCCCAAATGGTATACACTTCTTAACCACTGAACCTGCTGTGTTCAGATGTTATGAAAATTAAAGGAAACGGTGTATATAATGCACTTAGCATTAGGCTTATAGTAAATGTTCAAAAAACGATGTTATTAACATCATCAGAGGCTTGTGAATGCCAGACTAAGGTGTTTTATGTTTTGTCAACCATAGAGCCATTGTTTTTAGCAGGTGGCTGACTATATATTTCATAGGGTTACTATAACAAATTACCACAAACTTGCAGGCTTAAAAGAAATTTATTCTCTCACAGTTCTCGAAGTTAGAAGTCTGAAATCAGTGTTGGCAGGACCATGCTCCCTCTGCAGTTTCTAGGGAAGAATCCTCCCTGGATTGTTCCCTGCTTCTGGTGGCTACCAGTTATCCTTGGTGCTCCTCGGCTTGTAGCTGTGTCACTGCATTCTCTGCTTCCATCTTCATGTGGCCTTTTTCTCTGTTTGTGTGTCTTTCCTTATAAGGACACCAGTCATTGGATGTAAGGCCTACTTTAATCCATGTAACCTTCTCTTAACTAATTACATCTGCAAAGACACTGTGTCCAGATAAGGTCACATTCTAAGATTCTACATAGACATGAATTTTGGAGGGACACTGTCGAACTCACTACAGTGATGTAGGAAAAATAATGTCGAAACTGAAGTGAACATTTTTTTAAAACTTTCTCATTTCGAAATAATCTCAGAGATTAAAAAAGTTACACAAATGGGATAAAGAATTCTTGTAGCTTTCACCCAGATTCCCCAGATGTTACCATCTGACCACACGCGCTTTATCACTCCATCTACATGTGTAATGGATTTTCGGATATGTTTGAGAGTAAGTTGTATCATGATATGTTACTTATAAATATTTCAGTGTATACTCCCTACAAAGACATTTATCCTACATATCCACAATATAATTATCAAAGTCAGAAAATTAACATATTGACCAAAACTATGAGCGGTTGAGCTTTTTCAAGCATTGCCAGTTTTCCTACTAATGCCCCTTTTCTGGTCCAGGATCTAAGCTAAGGTCTCACGTTGCTGTTAGTTTCCTTTCATTCAAAATAGTTACTCGGTCCGTCATTCAGGACCTGGACATTTTTTGCTTTTTGTTTTGGGGAAATTTGTTTTATCTTTCTCAATATTATAATTTGATAAGTTTCAAACCTCTGAGAAAACTTCAAGAGCAGTACAACCAATACCCTTAATCATTACTAAGATTTATTAAGTTAATATTTTACTACACCTGCTTCATCTCTCCGTTTATGTATATGTGGACACATTTTTTTGTTGTTTCTTTTCTAAACCATTTGAATTACTTTACCCCTAAATACTTTAGCATGTATCACCAAAGATCAAGGACACTTGCCTACATAGCCACAATAAAATTGTCATCACACTCGAAATTTAACATTGATACAGTTACATAATGGACACAGTTTGTATTTGAATTTTCCAGATTGTCGTAGTGATGTTTTTTATAACTGAAGATTGGTTATTTTGTCCAGGATCCAATCAAAGATTATCAATTGTACTTAGTTGAATATCTCTTATGCTGCATTAATCTAGAAAGTTCCCCATAATTAGATTCATGTTAAACATTCTTAGTGAAATACTACGTGAGTGATACCATGTTCTCAGTGTATCATTAAGAGGGCACATGTCAATGTATCCTCTTATCAGTGACATTAAGTTTGATCATTTGACCAAGGTGGTGTCCAACAGATTTCTCCATTGTCAAGGCAGCTTTAATCTGTACTCTGTGAATTTCCTTTTCCTTGAGAGTTTTCACCAGTTGCTTTATCATGCATTAATGGTCTTGCGTGAATCAATTTTTTTGTTTAATAGTGGTTTGAAAATGTAATTTTTCTATTTCTAGCCTGCTTAAACATTTATTGGCTGGCATTCTTCTGTAAAGAACAGCTTTGCCTTCATCTCTTTTTAATTTTAAAAGTATTTAGGGACTCATAGATTTTTTTAAAAAAAAATTTAATGTTATAATTTATTCCTATCATTATTTATTGTGATGCTGAAATCATCCCAAATTTGGCCAGTAGAAGCTCCTGTAAGACAGCTCCTTTGACCTTTCGATATGTGCTCATTAGTTTGGGGGCATTACGTTACTTTCTTGTACCAGATAATCCAGGCTTACCTTGTACCTTCTCTGCTTCAACCCTGGAACAAGCCATTCCTCTAAGAAGTACATGTTCCTTTCAGTGAGGGACTAAATTCTGGCATTAAGTATTCTTGTTGGTACTGAGGTATCATTCATTTCTTTCGTATGAAACCTCTAATTCCAATCCATCACTATAAGGTTCTTTCTCTCTAGCCCCCCAGTGTAAACCAGTGGTTTTGTAGAATGTACCTTAATTGAGGCTTGTCCGATGTTTCCTCATGGTTAGTTTCAGGTTTTGTGTTTTTGCTAGGAATCCAGCAGAAGTGAGGTTGTGTCCTCAGTGCACGTGTTATGAGGCTCATGACGTCGATTTGTCTCATTACTGATTCTGTTAATTTTGACCTTAATTTTGTAAGGTGGTATCTGCCAGTGTTCTCTACTTAAATGTCATTATTTTTACCTTTGTAATTAATAAGTATCTTATGGGGAAAATAATTTAGATTTTTTTCATCATAATTATGCCTCCTAATTTTAGCATTCATGGATGATTTTTGCCTGAAATACTTATTGAAAATAACTTTATAATTCTAGAATTCCTTCCACATTTATTGGTTGGGATCCCACTGTAAAGAAGAGTTCACTCTTCTTCATTTATTCATTTGTTTATATATATCACTTTGAATTCATTTGGTGGCTTATAATTCATTGGTATCATTTATTTTGTCACTCAAATTTTCCCTGATAGGGCCAGTGGGAATCCCTTTGAGCTAGTTTCTATGTCCTTTGAGATGAACGTTTTTAAGCCTTTTCTTCACCTGTGTGACTTTCCAAATGATTCACACCATATGTATGTCTCTAGAAGTATATTATGAGAAGCTCTTGGGCTTTCAAGAGGGGACGAAATGACTTTTAAAGGTCAAGATAACTAAATGCCAATGTATAGGGCTTCTGATGGCGGCAATTTCATTTTGGTCCAGAACCTTCATGATCAGTTCCCATTCTCCTATAATCTGATCTTTCCTTACAAGATCCTTTAAGTTTGCAGTACAAGGTAGTAATAAGTACTTGTGCCACTAGAGGTCACTGTTTTGCTACATGTGACAGAAGATCTCTTGCTAACTCTCTCATCAACTGACTGGCAAACCTTATTCTGAAAACAGTAAGGATTTGCCTGTTTCCAAAAGACCACTGGTGTCTTTAGACATGTCCACTTAAGCCTCATTTAGGCCCTTATTCCAGTCATGAACCTCTGATGATAACTCTGAAGGTACATACATGCCTGGCGGAATAAAGACAGCAACCCCTACTTCACATAAGATGAGCACTCTGTTCCAGGTGTCATTCTGTTTCACATATATTAACTCATTTAACATCTTTTAAAAACTATGATGCGAGGGGGAAATCCATGAGGAGGTGATTTCACACAGCTAGTAAGTGGCTGAGCCAGGATTCAAACCCAAACAGTTTGTTGTGGAGTCCGGCTACTTAACCACTATATTTGTATCAACCTGCACGGCTTTGATAGAGTCTCATTTTAACCGAATCCTTCCGTACCCAAGCCTTAGATCCCTGGCCTCTTCATAAAACATCCACATACTGAGATTTGAACTCTTCAGGGGTCTTTTGGAGCTCGGCAGTGGATGCTGCTCACACTAGTGCCGTGGGGAGCTTGTCCAGCATGGCAGTGCCACACCTCAGCCCAGACCAGGTCATGGGACCGATCCCGGCAAGGCGGTGTCTCCACCATCACCCCATTTCGTGTTGTGTTCAGAGCACCTGAGGCCACCAGCTTTTCCCTGCCAGACCCTTGCTTCCTAGAAGCAGTAATGGCTTGCTTTGGAAACTGCTTCAAATTAAGCCCCAGGGCACCTGATAATGTTTGAGACCTTTTCTCCTTGGCAAGTGGTGATGGAAGGGGCATGGGTTCTGGAGTTAGACTGACCTGCATTAGAAGCCTGGTCTTCCTGCTTGGTGCTATGTGGCCTGGGGCAAAATTGCTTAACTCTTTTGGGCCTGAGTTTCCCCATCTGTGGGTAGAAAACGATTAATTTCCTGGCATGAACATTGTGAGAATTAGTGATATACAGAAAGGACACTGGCACAGGGGACGGAGATACTTGATAGATTTTACTATTATTGCTTCCTTAAAGGCACATAGCTCCATTTTTAGCAATCGGAACATCTAACCCTGATGTCGTGTCCTTGGTGGATCTCTCCTTTTCCCCAAACCCTGATACGTCGTACTGCCTGTGTTATTTCTCAAGCAATAAAAACACATTATTCTGGGCTGGCAAGTGTCATCTCTTATGCCATGGCCTAATTCTCCAACTAGACTCCAGTCAGAGCTGAGACTGTCCTTTATTCAAATTCTTTGTATCCCTCATCTTAACCAGGGACCTAAAATAGTAAGTGCTCAGTAAATGACCGTCAGTGACAAAGACTGACTAAAGTCAGTTCACAAGTGCTTATGGAGTATTTACCAAGCGTCAGGCAATGGGCCAGGCTCTGAGAATAGTGAGGTGATTACAGCCCAGTCCCCCGATAAAGGAATGCCTGCTCTGGCTAAGTTCATGCTCCTTTCCAAGCATCCAGGTCCCAGGGGGTGACTTCCTTTGTTGAGGCAGTCTGCTTCACTCTGTCTCAAACAGGAGGCAAAGGCCAAGTCCACGGCCCAGAGCCATTTCCCCCTGGAGAGTGTATAACATGGCACTTAGTGCCCAAGAACCTGGGACCGTTCAGGCCCTCATGAGCTGTTTCTGCCACTTACTTGTTCCTTACAACTAGCCCAGCAGCCCCTGCTCTCATGGGAGAGATGAGCACGGGGCTGGCCCATACTGTCCTCACCACGAGGGGACAGTGCGAGACTAGATGGTGGAGAACTTTGCCTGTGACAGGTCCCTTGTGACTCACTCCCAGCAGTGCAGTATCTGAATGATTTGTTCTTGGGTGGAGTGGATGAAAGCGGGGAGAATGGGTCGGAAAAAATGAAACCATCTGTTGAATTCTCAAGTTGCCACAAGTCATGAGTTCAACCAGTGTTCAACTGACTCTGACTAAGTATTTTTAGTGCAAAGAAATAAGGTAATTTGAGGGTTTCAGAAAACAAGCACTGTCTGCAAACCCAAATGATAATTGAAGAAATAATATGGATTAGCAAAAGCTTTCCTCTTTCATTTGCAAAAACAAAATGACTTTTTTTTTTTCCAGGAAAAGGCTGTCAGAGGTTAAAAGAAACAGTTTACTGACAAACCCCCTCTGAAACAGAACAAAGAAACTTTCCTCTTATCTGGGTTCGGAACTGGCAAGCAGCCTTGGTGTGGGTACTTCATAAATATTCAGAAATGATAAATATGTGGACAGTGCAAAGAAACCATTTCGTCATTTCAAGAACCCTTCCGAAATGTCAGTGATTGAAGCAGGATGTTGCCTCTCCTTTGCAGAGCCTGAACACGAACAGCCCGGTTCAGCTGGTCACGTGGAATGAAACAGAACAAGGACAGTGGACTATTCTCTCCTGGAGTCTGGGGTGGTGGCTGTGCTTACACAGAGCAGAGCAGAGCAGACTGAAGCGGTGGGTGGGATTTTTAAACCACCAATCCCAAAACATCCAAGCAATCGGGATTCAGCAACTCCGTTTTATGGGAAAAAACAGCCTCGTTTCATGTTGCATGGGACATGTAGGCTATAAACAAAGTTGGAGCAGGGAGCGGCGGTCCATTTTAGTCATCTTAAACCATCCCGATCATGATGTATCAATTGAGATGAGGGACATTCAGAGAGAACGTGGTGAAACCAATACTTTGGTATGTTGCCCGGACAAGGTCTGCTTGTTTTGGACTGGGCATACCTGACCTTGGCCGGTGTAATCTTGATAAACAGAAATAAATGCACCTCAGCAAACATTGCCCAGACAGCCTGTGTTGGTAAGATGGATTCTTCTGAAATGTGCCAGGATGGCTTGGAGACCGTCTGGAGAGCTGGGCTCTCTCTGGCCCTATAGAGACCTTCGTCTGGGTTCTAAGAAACAGTCCATTTGCCAGAGTTGAGTCAGGCCAGAGCAGGGACGGGGCAGCCACTGCTTGGCTGTGAGGCTGGGCTGTAATAGGCCTGAAACAGAACAGCCCTGTTTCCTTACACCAGCCCCCCAAACTCCACCCACCACCCTGCACTGCCACCCATAATGAGCAGCCTCAGTCTTTTCTCAGTTCTAGCCGGGTAGAGAGTGCTGCCTCCTTCTCCCCAGGGGCTCCCAGGCCTATAAGTGAGGCTAACACTGTGTTATAAGGGCAGGTAGGAGCTGAAGTCCAAACCACAGAATCAGACCCCCCAGTCAGCATAGTGGCACCTGAGAATGCAGGGCTGACTCCAGGAAAGCCAGGGCGCTTGATGCAGTTTTAAGCCTCTGACCTCGGCCTCGCATACCCACTTCTTTTTCCTTCCCCTCCCTCCGGCCACCCACCTCATCACGATCTGCCTTTTTTTTGATCCATCAGACACTGGCTGAGCACCTGTATGTACAAGACAGACCTTGGCTGAGAGAGGTAGGCTTCTCTCCTCTCATATCTGAAAGGCTAGGGAAGGAAAAGAGCATTAATTGAGTCCTTGCTTTGTGCCGCCAACTTTAGATGCACGATCTCTCTTAATCCTGCCCTCATACCTAAAAGGGAGGCCTCATTATTTCCGAAAGAACCAGAATGGTGTAGAGGTCAAGAGCAGGGAGGGACACTGCCACCTGACTGCTGAGTTCAAAGTCGAGCTTTGCTACTCACACTCTATTCGATCTTTGGCAGGTGATTGACCTACATGCCCACCTCACGAAAAAATGGGAATTGGGCTAATGTGAGCATTTAAATGAGCTAATTTAAGTAAAAATGAGAGCAGCCCTACAGAAGTGTCAGTTTTCCTTATGTATCATTATCTATTATATGTTAAAGATGAGAGGACAGAGGCCACGAGAGCATGTGTAAAGCCCGGATCCTCATGGGCTCCAAAAAGATGCTCCCCCTAATTCCATGCTTCGTCTCTTTAACATAGTAAAGTGTCATCCCCTACCAGGGATGGTTAAATTTGGCTCATGACCAGAGTCTTAAAAGTGAGGTTTAGACCAGTATGTGGGAGAGAATTGGGACAGGAACCGCCTGAGTCTTGTTTGGTCCCCTGAAATTAGGTCCCATGAGCTGAGAGTTGCCAGCTATCAGCTGTGGCCCGTTCCCCATCTCTGGGCAGGAAGGCCCTGACTGTTCTGGAGAGAGCCGGCCTTGGTACCTGCCTTCTAATACTCAGAGATCAGAGATACTTCTAATACCTCTTCTAATACTAAGAGGCCAGAGATCACATGACTCTGCTTCTAACCTCCCTGTCCCTGGCCTCATCCTAGAATCTAGGTAGTTTTTTCCTAAAAATATGGCAGAGGTGGAATTTAAACCCAAGTATGCCTGGTTTCAAAGCCCATGTTCTCTCCATTTTTTTCTTGGTCAATTGACCCACTGTTGCCCAGACGTCAGTGGTAGACAGACAAATGAGACCTTAGGAACTGACACAGTCATGACTTGGCCTTCCTGTGCGGTGGAGGAAGGGGGAAGGAAACTTGGGCAGAGGCCAATGCCGAGTGCAGGTGCACATATACATAACTAAGTTATCTGATCACTCAATTTGTAAATCCAATCAACAGGAAGGTCAGATGCACTCAACTCACATGCTACAAGGGACTCTCTTCAGTCCCAAAGCAGAAAAGTATCCAAAGGTGTCTTAGGTAACTCAAACTATAGTCTCAACAGTACGGTGTATTTCTGGAGCTTGCATCATGCCCTGAATTCATATTCTTCTAATTAGCTTTGTGATCTTGGCCAAATCTCTCAGCCTCTTGAACCTCATCTACTAATGTGTGTAAAAGGGCAAATAAGCCCAAGCTCACAGGGTGTTCTTCGTGGTTAAATGAGATGCAAACATGCCAGTGGCTGGCACACAGGAGATGACGATGAAATGTGAGTTTTCCTAGACTGTATAAGAACCCAACTATAATCTCACTTAGTTCTTCCCCAGAGACAGAAGATCTGGAAGAAGGTTTTCTACACATGTGCTCGAATGTTCTGGCCTCACATGGGCAAAGAAGCAATCCTGCATGTCATTTCGATGCCCGATGGGTGTCAGAAGCCCTTCTTGGGAAACCCAGTCCTAGAACCAGCAATGCCTGTGGTGGGTTGGCAGCTGCTTTCTTGGGTCCCCTTGGCTTCTGTGACTCAGCTGTCTGTCTGTCTTCCACTGTCAGACCCTCGAAGCTTTTCAGTGCTGTGCTCACTGGTTTCCTCAAAGCCCCAAGTTGACAAAATTCTTCTCAGTTCTGCAGTGGGTCTCTAGATGCCCATCATCCTGCCTGCTTAGGAGGAAAGCGAGGGCACGGGGCTGGAGCAGGGCACGGGGGCCTCTGCCAACCTTTCGCCCCGGTCCCAATGCCAGCAAGCTGAGTCTAAAAAGAAGCTCCTCAGAGGCCTGGGAAAAGGCCAATAAGGGGAGTAAAGAGATATCTGGAATGTCGAATGCTCTGAAGGAATCTCCATCTGATGAGAAGGGAAAACGATCATGAGAAGATCAAGGTCACAAGTTTTTAGTCAATTATTTATTGTGATTGGAGTTCAACTTGACTATTCCACAGGTATGGAAAGAAAAGACTTGTTAATTTTTTTTCAGCATTTTCCTCCCCACCATGCAGATTGTCCTCATTCTGCATTCTCAACCTATGGGGCCCAGGTAATTCATCTCCAGATACTCAGGGAGAAGGGGAGGGATCTGAAGCTAGATACCTGGGTTCGAGCTGTTGTACCCCTCTTAACAGCACGTGACCTCTTCATCTAAACTGTTCAACTGCCCCAAACTCTTCATCTAAAAATAGGGGCAGTTGCTGCCTCAGGGCTGTGGCGAGAAGTCTGGAGAACACGTGTGAGGAGCCTCTCATAAAGAGGGAACACGGCAGTTACTGGTCACTGTTATTTTTAACATGCAGGAACTCTAATTTCTCTCCAGGCCAACTAGTGCTATCAATATCAGCAGAGAGAAAGACTGCCATTTATCTAGGCATTTTGTAATCTTTGGAGATTTCAAAAGGTTTAAAGAGCTGAAGAAGAGCAGCCAAGTGCTTTGTTTTCTCACCTGTTCCTCTATCTTATCCCCATTATCTTGGGTGAAACACAGGCCTTAATAAAGGGCCACCATCAGGCCCTAGGCAGGCTCCCTGCAGGCTTAGAGGAGCAGCCAGCAGCCGAGGAGCAGGCTGGGAAGGAGATGCTTGCTGGTGCCTCACACCTTGGATCCAAGGCTGCATTATTCACTTCTCCCTTCGTGGGCCATTTCTTCCATTTAAAAAAATATATTAAAAATTATACGACCGCATTGGTGTAAAGACGGATATAATCCAGGCTAGATTCATTATTACATATTCATCATTATTGATTTTTCTTATGATTGAAATAGAAATAAAATTTAAAAGAAATAAATTCTAGGGAGAGGTTTGGCCGCTAGGAGGCAGCACAAGCTCACGAGTTGGTCCCGGGAAATCGGGTGGCGGGGTGGCGGGTAGATAGATGGTGGGGAAAGACGGAGGAACGACTCCCACTGCTGACTCACAAAGGGCTTGTGCTTCTCACATAGTTTCCTCCGAGAGTATTGCGTTTGCTCCTCACAACATCAGCCACGGCGAGCGGGCGGGCAGGGAGGCAGTTATTGCCCCACTCGGGGCAGAGAAGAGAGGCTCACCTTAGGAGGTGCAGTGTCGTGTGGGTCAGTCACACAGTGGCAGAGGCGGGCCGACCAGAATGTCCTGGCCCCTCCTGCCATACTTGTCCCTCAGGGCCTCGGCGGGGCTGGATCCTTGCTGAGCAGACAAGGGCAGGACCCGGCGGCCAGACCTGCACTTGGCAATGTGGGCGGCTCAGCCCTGCCGCGCACCCTTTCCACATCCTGGCAGAGGGGACTCTGCGTTCCACACCGGGCCCACCCCCAGCCTCCGTGCGGCCAGGCCTGCCTTTGTTCACTCCCTCTGCGTGACCGCGGGGCGTGAGCCTGTAGGTGGGAGAGACGCTCGTCCCCTCCCTAGAGAACTGAGCAACGACGTCAAAGGCACACAAAAGGCACTCGCTGTGCACAGGGTATGGAAGAAGTAAGGGCTCCACCTGCGCCTAGAGTCTGGCAAGGAGGCACAGCAGAGGAGGAAGGAGCAGAAACAAAACAACACTGAGCAGGAGGTGATCGATTTTGGAGGCGGCTTTTTGACTCCCAGGGGGAACACCCTGCATGTTGCCTGGTGAAGGGCTCCGGAGTGCACGCCCACGGCGGGAACAATAGGCCTCTCTCTCCTCCACACACCCAGGAGGAAGGGAGACCCTCTCGAGGAGGCCAGGTCTGTGCTGGGGCCGGAACCGTGTGAGCTGCTGGTTCACACACACACAAACTGTTCAGTTTCCTCCTGAGTATCAAAACCATGGGGAAAAGAAAAAAAAAAAAAGCAGGTTGTCCTTGCTGGATGAGTAGAAAAAGAGTGTTCATTTTTTCAGGGGAAACACGAGATGCCAAGTAAACACGACATCAACATTGCAAAAAACGACATCGACGTTGCAAAAAACACCCCTGGAGTGGTTAGTTCGCTTTCCTGGTTCAAAGGGGCCAAGAAGGTTCTGGGAACAGGGAGTCTTTGGCAAAAGTGTGGCCAGGCCCGAGGCAGGAGTCATGGCATTACACAGAGTCCCTGGAGAAATGGGATGGGTGGGTGGGGGCCCTGGGTACTCCAGATGCTCCAGGGACAGAGGTGACATCCACCCACTGAGCAGTGCCTGTCCTCAAGGTCACCAGACAGGCAGGAATCTCTACCTACTCATATACAGAGTGACCCAGTGCTGGTCTGGTTAGGCAAGCCTAACTGAAGGAAGAATGGTAGGCCTGTCACGTGATGAAGATAAAGAGTCACAGCTCGGTTTCTGGGTTTCCACAGTCCCACCCCTGACCCCTCAGGGGATTGGTGAGTAGAGGTGACAGTCTAATCTAGGCTGGGAGGAGAGGGACTGAGAAACCTGCTCAGGAAAGGAAAGGAGCTCTTGACAGAAGGCCCGGCCTTCCCGAGGCTGTGGGTTCGGTGTCTTCCTGGGGGGAGGACAGACGTAGCACTTGCAAGCCTTGGCACAGGACAAGGCTAATCCAAGGAAGGCTTGCATTTGGCGCATAACCTTGGCTTTCCCCGGGCTAAGCCGGACCCATGTATTCAGTCTGTCATAGAGGAGAACTGACTTCCAGAACCAAAGAAGACTTTCAGAATGATCTACTCTGACCCCCTCACACTGACACTGGAAGGGACTTTGGAGGAAATACAGTCAATCCCCAATGTAGCCCAAAGGGATGGTGCGACTTGCTGAATGCCCCTTGCTGCGCAGAGGACAAAAACAGGAAGTCCTGATTTATGGCTCAGAGCTCTTGCTGGTAGGTGGATACCGCCTCAAAAATGGGAGATAAAGGTGAGTAGAGAAGTTCTGAGGAGCTAGGTGTCTCTCTGAGGCCCATAGGGATGAGGGTGCAAAGTGAACCTAACTTTAAGGCCACGCCAGAGGGGGAAGTAAGCCACTGAAACAGTACGATTTATCAGAACAGCCAGAAAAACAAAGCACACTCCCAGCTCGAAATCGCATGATGGGAAAATGGGTGGGAAGGACTTTAGTGATATGGTGTCTGAGGTTCCTTCCATCTTGTGTTCTAAGACCAGCTGTTCTAAGAGTCTGAGACTCCAAGGAGATTAGACAGAGTGCGTGTGCTGACTGGAAAGGAGCAGGCCCGGGAATGCCATGACTGACCCCCCTGGGGCTTCTCTGGACCACTCTGGTAGCGCTGAGTCAGCAGCCGTTTCTGAGACTGGCACCATCGCCCAAGGCCTTCAACGGTGATTCAGCAGGAAAAAATAGGACAACGCATTGCCCTCCCTTGGAGAGGCCTCTCTGCCAGAACCTCCCACCTGTGCCTTCCATGAACCATCTCTGCCTTCGGGAAGGCAGAGGGCTGGCTGTTTGCCTTCTTCTGAGGCTCCCACAGAGTGGGCTGTCAGGGCCTCCTTGGCCCAGGGCATGGCTGGATGGCTGGCAGTGTGCACTGAAGCATCGGTTTGATTGGTTTCTTGAGTTAAGCAGCCAGATTTCTTCAAACGTTTATTTTGCCAAAGAGAAAAGAAGCAAAGGGTTTAGATTTGGAAGCCAAGTCTATAATTTCACAGATTAAGAAACAGATATAGATAGATTATGTGCTTTCCCAAGATTAAACAGAGTCTCTTTCCTCGAGGCCATGACTATGCCTGGCTAACCTATAAGTAGAGGTGATGGCATTCTCTGAGGGGTGAACCGTGGGCCCAGCTCATGTACCTGGGCCTGTCCTACGGGGGGCAAAATAATGCTGCCCCTTCCAAGATATCCATCCTCTAATCCTCAGAATCTGTGCATACATCACTTTACATGGCTAAAAGGACTATGCAAGTTACAGATCTTGAGGTGAAAAGATTATTCTGGATTATCTGGGTGAGTCCAGTACAGTCATAAGGGTCCTTATAAGAGAAAGAGGGAGGCAGGAGAGGCAGAGTCAGAGAAAGCTTGGAAGATACTCTGCTGCTGGATTTGAACATGGGGAAGGGTTTTTGATCCAAGGAGTAGAGGTGGCCTCTGGAAGCCAGAAAAGTAAGGAAACATTTCTCCCTAGAGCCTCCGGAAGAAATACAGCCCTGCCTACATCTAGATTTTTGCCTAGTGAAATCCATTTCGGGCTTCTGACCTCCAGAATTGTAAGATAATAAATGTGTGTCATTTTAAGCCACTAAGTTTGTGGTAATTTGTTACAGCAGCAATTGGTAACTAATACGCATCTCCTTACTTCTCAATCTCACTGCTTTTTATTTGTGGTTTTAAAGAACATAGTCGAAAACCAATTTGCCACCCGTGACTTCTACTTAATGAGATATAAAAATAAATAATTTAGAAAATTACAGTAAAAATAACAAGTCGTTTCATTTAGTAATGAAAGCTGTAGACACTTGATCAAGTTGGACTCAGTTGGATATAAAAAAATAACTTCATTTTCTCTCATCACCACCCTCTTAAGCCCCCTCTATTGATTTATTCTTCCACTTTCCTGGGTGAAATGATAGACATATCCTAAAGGTTTTCTGGTCACTTTCAGGTATTAATAAACATCTTATTTTTAGGTAGGGGAAGTCCAATGTAGCCGCACAGCAAAGCTTTAATCTCTCATCTGATATGAAGCTTTTCCCACCTTGGTTTGGTAAGACTCTGAACCCTGCAGAAGTGCAGAGGGCCATGTGCTGGGGAGGAAAGTGCTTAGCTGCTTGATTCATTCCCCACTTGATTCTTCTTCTCCTCCGCCACTCGCTTTGTGGGCTCTGGGCGGGTGGGGGAGGGGGAGATGGGACTGACTCGCAGGGCAGCAGGTGTCCCAATGGTAGCTCTTTAGTCGTGGAGCATTCTGGCGATCTCCAGCCACACGCTTCTCCAGCAAGTTGTCCCAAGCACTGGCTGCCCACAAATAGCTCTTCCATCAGCTCCTCCACCAACAGTACACCCCGTAAGAAACCCAAGTTTCTCTTAGGAGCTCCTCACTCCATCTTCTTGAGTGGGGTCTCTTTCATGGTGACACCTTCCGCAGCCTCCATCTGACCTGCGGTGAATGCATCTCTTTGCTTTGCCCAGCATTGCAAATGTACGCCCAAACTCTCCCATCCTCCTGTCCCAGCAGCTCCAGCCAGGGCCTCACCTTCGGCTTTTTCCAGGTAAGTTTCAGAGCAAGGCAAGTTCCTAGGCCAATCTGGCCATTGGCTTGTCTGTGGGAGGTAACGGTAACCACCAATATGGAGAAGTAGGTGAGGGTTGATTATTCCTTCACAACTCTGCTGTTAGGTTATCACGAAAGCCCTTTGTCTTTGCACAATAGATTCGCTTAAGGGAAATGTCATGATATAGTAGAGGTATGATTCAAATAAGCTATAGGGTCAGCATCAGACAACCAGATTCCTTGTAACCAATTGCTATCTACAGGACCATTGAGAGACCAAGCCTCTGGTGCTTTTAAGGGTACAGTCTACAGGCGCCCTGCGCTCTGTGTGTTCATTTCATGCAAGTACGAGGAGACTCTCGAATATTTGGACAATCCATATAATCTTACTATTATTTTGCAAAATAAATCAATTTTAAGCATTCATTATGCTAATTAGCAAAGCATCTAGCCTTGCTCAGAAATAAAGATAATGATTTTTCCCTCAGCCAGCGGTAGCTGCCTCTGAAGTGTCGGTAAGTGCATAGCTTAACAAACGCACACAGTATCACCATTTCTGATTATATTACAGACATCATTACAGTCAAGCTCTAGTCTTAGTGTTTCTCTAAATTCCTGCGGACACAGGTCAAGCCTTTCTAAGAAGCCTCTCCCTACATTTCGTCTCAGTCCTGTGCCGGCATGGGGCTGAACAGTTCCCACAGCTCCACTTTAATCAGCCAGGAGGCAAGATGTCAGCCTCCTCCTGGGAGACACTCCATCTGCTCTGAGTGGTTCTCTGGAAGCTCCCTCCACTTGGCCTAGGGTGATGATTCAGTCCTTAGCCTACTGACTGCTCTCTTTCTCATCAACCTCCCTGTCTCTCCATACCCTGTGGCAGATGAGGGGGTAGGGGGTCCCTGGGCTGGGTTTTATGGGTAACTGCTTAGCAAGTTCTGTGTGGATGATCTGGCTCCTCAACCTTAGAATATGTAGTGGCCACATAGTTCTTCGCTTTGAGGGATCTGCTGAAATGCTATAGCAATAGGAAAAGCCCTCCTTGTCATCTCGCTACAGAATAATGGAGTAATGGAATGTGTTGTGTTTCTCTTTTGCCTTAATTGCCAAGGCCAAGTTTAATACTTGCCTGAGTCGCTCCTCCTCAGCTTAGATTTCGGAACCCCTGGATCTAACTATCCTTCTGCTTCTTCCCTGTTCCTTCACCACTAACCCGTTGTCTCCTCTCTCAGGCTTTCATCTCTACTTGGACATTCGCTGCCGTCATTCTTTCTTCCCTGCTTTGATGATTCTGTTGCTTGTTCACTTGCTTAAAAGCTGAGGCGAAGTTATGTAGAAGTAACTGAATCATTTTTTAAAAAATTGTAAAGTTTGTACGTTTCCCAGTGGATGGTTACATGAGGCATGAGGAAAACATGAGCGTTTTCCTGTGAGACGTTACAGCACCAAAAACACACAGATGGTATTTGTTTCACTAAAAGTTACAATGGTATTACTCTTTAATCAGATGATGAAAGATAAATTATGTGACATTGGAGAAACAGCTGATCACAAGTTTTACAGAACTTGGAGAAACGTTGAAGGCGAATGTTTAACACAAACATTCCATTTCTTATTTTCAAAAGAGACTAATTAATGGTAGCTAAAGGAGCAGGAACAAGACCAGGTGCTAAAGAATTTGAGTGGTCTAGAGAGTCGCTTTATCAGAAAAAGAGAGAAATAGATACCTGTGCCTCTGAGAGTGTCAGAGTGTCACATCGGGGGGCAGAGCAGAGTTATGCAGTCCCTAGAAGGGCTACAGTGGCTCTGTGGCCTGCAATATCAACTAAAGCTTCCTTAAGTGTATCAGTAGAAGAGAAAGACTGTGGTGATTATGGCAAAGGGAGCAGAATGGTGGGAAAAGAGAAAAAGGAAAGGAACCAAGGCAGAGGATAGCTGCGCCCATCCTGTGGCGTCCAGGAGAGGAGAGACATTTTCAGTGTCTGCGGGCCTGCGGCAGGGCTGCTCTGAGTGAAGAAATGGAGGTGGGGCCGGTGGCCACGGGACTCTGGATAATACGGGCTCAGAGGTATTTAATATTTTTGGTTGATGGTTTCACGATCCCCATCATGAAACATACACATTCGGCCATCTAAGCTTGATATACTTCAACATTTAATAAAAAGACTTCTGATGAAGACTTGACTTTCCTGGGGGCTCGGGGATGATGGGCTGATGGAATCGCAACATGTTACGGCTTTAGGGAGACTAGCATACTCTTGGTTCACCGCTCGGTGTAAATGAATAGACGAGCCCACTAGGTCAGTCTCAGTCTTTGAGCCTTGTATTTAGGATGAGGCAGTTTCTTAGGGCACTACTTTCTCTTAGAGCAATGGTTCTCAGACGTTCGTGGACATCAGATCACCCAGAGGACTTGTTTTGCTGAGCTCTACTCCCCCAAGCATCTGAATGAGTAGGTCTGGGATGGGGCAAGCTCCGAGGTTATGCTGAGCTGTGGTCCAGGAACCACAGTTCGAGAACCACTAAGAACTCCCTCCCCGCCATGCCAGGCTACTCCCCAGACCAATAGAATCAGAATACCTAGGGGTGGGACACAAGCATCAGTATTTTTTAAAAACTCCCTGGGTAGTTCCAAAGATGACCCCACTCTCAGGTCTACCATGCCGAATGAATGATTTCTATGTGATAGGCAGACATACAAACACCATCATTTGGGCAAGACGGCAGCATTTTCTACCCTGCAGTAAAATGATACTGGAGTATATCTGGAAAATGACAGTTAACACTTGTTGAATACTGATATTGTGCCAGAGTTAACTAATTTGCTCCTGACAACGCTCCTCGTTTTATAGATTTATGAAACGGGGATGTGGCGAGATTAAGTAATTTGTTCAAGGTCATATGCATCTAGTGACAGGGCTGGGGTTTGACCCAAGGCACCCAGGTCTCAGAGTCCCTGCATGAGGCACCGTAGGGCCCAGGGTACTCTGTCTGGGGGAGTGGAGTAACAGCTTTGCTCCCTGTAAGCAGATTTACAGTGAACAAGGAATGAGCCCCACCAGCCTTCAAACAGGTTAGAATCCAGAATTCATCACTTAATAATGAGGTAGCTTGAGCAAATCCTTTAGTCCTTCTGAGCCTGTTTTCTCATCTGGAAGATGGGTACAAATGTGCCTACGTCAGAAGCCTGCTGGGAAGGCTTAAAAATAATAGTAGGCAAGTACTTGATCTAGTGCCTGGTACAGAGCTGAGGTTCAGGAAATGCTCACTCCCTTCCCCTTCTCCATCAGCCTTCATCTAAGGGTCCTCAGAATCCCAGAATTTTTCCCAGTTGCTACTTGAGTGACTTTGCAAATACTACTTTCCTCACAATTGGCAGACACCTTTGACATTCTGTGGAAATGAGAAAGTTTTACTGCTGTGTGGAAGGAAGTACAGATGTTAGGCTTTGTTGAACAACACACTGAGCACTCACAACACTTGAAATTAAGGAAATCTGTGCTACTCCTTGGGAGAAAATAAGAAATGATTCACACGCTGGGGTGTCCCGGCGTATCTCGGAGCAGCTGTGCTGCACCAAGGGTCTGGGCACTGGGGTGGGGCACCCAGAGCTGCCAGATGTGCTGCGAGTCAGTTGTTACTAATAAAAAAAGTCCTGAAGCTTGAGAGTGACTCACCAACCGCAATAATACTTTAGACTAGATATGCTTTCTTGAGAGGAGAGGGAGGAGTAGAGCCTAGCCCACTGTCATTACACACAACTCTGGGTAGTTTTGGGAGTCTTGAAAGTGTCACCCAAATAGGGGCCAAAACTGAAAACAATTGTATATATCGTTTCAGGCAGATCGAAAGAACATTTTGAGGGAATCTACGATAACTAATTTTTATATCCACTCACTTCTGGAAAGTTTTGAGGGGGATCATAAAAGAAGATATAAATCAAGATGGGATAAATAATCAGACAAAGAAAAATCTAGTGATTGGGGAAAAGGAAGATATAGAATGGGAACTAATCCAGAAAACCTAGGATGGGAGGGATTCTTGAAAATGAACAGAAAGTGAAGCTCTGAGACTTCTGGCAGTAAAGGCAAAAAAGAACTGTACGATGCACTCCGTGGCTTTTATTAATTGATTGTTTTTTTTTTTTTTTAAAGTAAAAAGCGTAGCCAAACTGTATCCTAACACTGAAGTCCAAGTGGAAATTATTTGCAAAGGTTTTTTTTTCTACAAAGCACTGTGATGAATGTTCATGGCAGTTTTACTCAGAATTTAAATTTGTTCTTTCCCTGACCATTTTTTAAAATGACACGGGATGAAGTTTTTGGATGTAATGTTAAATGATCTGAGAAAACATCTCTATTGAGTATCAGAGTAATCTAATCCAGAAGAGAATGTGGTGGTTCCAGAGAAGGAAAAGTTTGGAGACTTGCTGAAGGGCCCTGAGCATTACCATTGCTGATTGTTTTGGCAACATATAACTCCCTTTTAAATGCAAAGATAAACATTATTTGAGAGCACCATTTACTAGCTCTTTAATAAGAGTATGTTTAACAGTGTATGATATGCTGTGTATGCAGGATATCTGAAATGCATACACAGCATATCGTTGTGGAAGGAAAGAGAAATACAATTTTATGTTTCTCTTTGAACAAAAGGTGTTGAGGTGAAAGGCATTTGTGCAAATTCCGAAGAGATTTTCAAATCTAGAAAAGCAAAACCTCAGCTGTGGATTAAGTTCTATTTTAAACAAAAGCCGGAATAGCTTGCTTTGGTTTCTGAAGTCGACAACAGCAACTGTCTTGAGGTTAAAAGAAGCAGGGTGAGGCAGAAGTTAACAGAAGAATCACTATAGTCTTTCTCAATCTATTATCATCACTAAATGTGTTAGCTTCTTAAGGATAAAGAAGGCTTTCAGATGATCAGAATTTACTAGCTAGTCAGAATTTACTGCATTGCGGCCCGAGACACTCTTCAATTATAAAATTTGGCCTAAGGAAGCTTTAGGAAACTTCAGAATCCAGGGCAGAACCCAGGGTTTAGCCCAAGCCGCAAGCATCCCTGGAGGGCACTCCAGGACCTCCAGCCATCCCGAATGTTGGCCTCTCAACCCCAGCACCACACGCACCTGCCTGGAGCCCACCAACCACCTGCAATCTTCTTGATGCTGCTCAGATTGCTGAGCAAACACTGTTGTTTGCAAAAGTGCAAAGTATAGACAAAAAAGGGGCCGCATACTAAACCTGACGCTCAGGGGAAGCCAGCATGGCAGGCCTTGCAAACTCAGAGAATGAAACTAACCACATAGGATGGTCTGAACATAAAAATTCCTGACTAAAAGTAAGTCATAGGGGGTAGTCACATCCTAGGCCTGTAACTTTCCTGACACAGGCCAATCTTTACCTTAAGTTAGACTATTGTCTTTTTGTATCTAAAATTACATACCCTTGGAATGTCAGAGTAATCTCTTTTATTCCAGACTCCTCAGGGCACAACCACAAGACCACAGAACCCCTCATGGTTATCTTATCCCACACACACCATCTCTGTGTACTGCAACTGTTAATTATTCACTCTCCTGTACCCACCAATGTAAAAGGAGTACATGCCCCTCCATTTTACTTTTTATCCAATCTCAGAGATTACCCCCTGCTTTGCTTTCTCCCACCCCCTTAATCTGCCACCAATGGATCTCACGTAACTCTCCTTAACACTTTCTCCTTTGATTCTAATGTATAAAAGAAGCTGCAGAACTGCCATTTTCTGGGGCATTTTCTTAATCCGTTGAGATTTTGCTTCCTGGCAATTGTCATCAGTTTGGTTCAAATAAACTCATTAAAATTCTTTACAGGTTTAGACCTTTCTTATATAGACAAAAGTTCAATTTTTAAGGCAGGGAACACCAAACACGGAAGCACGGGAGCACAGGCATGCGGGCCCCGCAGCCTAGGGAAGGCTAAGGCCCCTCAGTGGCCGCAGGGACTGTGGTGGGACTTGAGGCGCCCAAACTTTTCTCCTGGTGCTGGCGCCAGAGGCTGCCATGGGAAGCCCCATGCTGCATGGGGACTGAGAGGCCCCCCAGACCCATGGTGGAGGAAGGGCCCCCCTAGGGGCACAAAGTCCAGTCCAACAGACCACGGAGGAGAGAACGTGTCTCTGAGAGAACCAGCCACACGAGCTGCAGCCTCAGGTAGCCGAACGCACACCCCATATTGTTCCCAGGTTGCAGGGTCCTGACCGCAGGGGATTGGTATCTTTCACAGAGGGTCTGATAAGTCCCAGCACACCCAGCCGGCAGATGCACCACCTTGTCCAAAGATGCGGCCTTCGGTCTCGGCCCGGCAGTAAGTGGCAGGAGAGAAGGAGGCCTCGGGCCTTGGCCAGCTCAGCTGCAGCCATCACTCCAGGCCAGTCACTCCACTTCCTGAGGCTCATTCCTCTCCTATGGAATGGGACTGATACCAACACTAAGTTTCCAACCCCTATCAGAGGATTATGAGCACCTTGTGAAACAACGAATAGAAAAATGTTTTGAAAATGGCCACCTTGTCATAAATTAACTCACTTCTGAATCCCATTTCCTTCTTGACGCCTTCCCAGATTAAAGTAGAGTTGATTTGGGTCATTGAGTTTTCTTAGTTTTCCTTTCCTTATATTGACTCTAATTTTAAATTTAACTTTGCTTCCCACACCTAAAAGAATTACTTGACCTGTGGTTTCGTATTTCTACTCTGCTGTTTATAAGTCCCATGTCTATTCAGACCTAGAGGCCCAGGGCCAGATATAAAATTTCTCTGGACAGGGTCTATTTCAGAATCACTTTTATATTCTGTTCTTCAAATATTTAGAATTGGGTTAATGGTGAGAATGATTTCAGGTATTTTAAACTTTACATAATAGTATTTTTCTTCTTTATCTTATGTGTAAAAATAAGTACATCATTGAGAATATTCAACTACGTAATTTAACTCATAAATTGAGTTAACCTATGAGTTAAATTATAACATTGTTTCCGGCATCATAACATAAGTGTTAATATTTTTTAATCATCTAAAAATCTGTATGCAAATATCATTTGTAATGACCATTTCTTCCTTTAGTAGGCTATGCCAGATTTTACTAAATTATTCTCTTACTGTTAGACATATGAATGATTTCCAGTTTTCCACTATAATAAATAATACTGCAATGAACTTTTTTCATAAAGCTTTTTCTGCTTTCTGTTTACTTTTTTCGAATAGATTTCTGTAAGAAGAATTCTAGGTCAAAGGTTATAAACATTTTCAAAGGACTTTTTGATGTGATGATGTAGAGAGTAGCATAAAATAGTTTGGGGCAGTAAGGATTTCACCAAATAAATATGATTCATACCTGCAAAGATGACAGAGAAGGATGGCATGGGGAATCTTCTAGAGCTTTCAGGGTCTTGTTCTGAATTATATACTTATATATGTATGTGTATATACATACATATATACATACATATATTTATATATAAATGTATAAATTTTCATAAATATATGAAATAATTGTATGCTTTAGAGCCTTATGCCTAGATGTTTAACCAGCTTCACTTACAGCCTACACTTAAGTAGGAAATTGGGAGAGCATCTAGCAATGTGGGTGACAACTGCTTATTTCACGTGCAAATTAGGGTTTCTCAAGCATCAACTGGTCCCACTCAACTGTCATCATGGTTCTGATGACTACAGAGGTAGAAAGCATCTTAGAGATGTCCATCTAAACTCCTTATTTTACAGCTGAAGAAATTGAAGCTCAGCACATCTAGTACATAAATCTTAACCCTGGTGACATATTATAATTACCCAGGGAGGTTTTTAAAAATTCAGGTTCTACCTTCGGATATTCTAATGTGTGTGAGGTAGGTGGGACCCAAGTATCAGTGTTATACAAAAGCTCCTTAGGTGATACTAGTTAGACCTAGGGTCAGGAAGTTCTGGGAGATCAGGAAAAGTATGGGCTTTAGAGTCATTAATATCTGGACCGAATCCCAGCTTTGCCACTTATTAGCTGTGTGATCTTGAATTAACAACCTCTCTTCTCAGAGCCCTCATTTGTACATCACAGGATTGTCATGAGGATTAAAGGAAAGTACATATGTAAAATGTACGTCAAGGTTCTTGGCCCACAGTTGGCATTTGAAAATGTTGGGTCCTTTAGTAGCTAGTTAATGGCAAAATTATGCCAATCAGAACCAAGCTGTGCACCCAATTGGCACTCAGTGAATGCTTATTGATCTTCCTTTGATAGGATAATCTTTGAACATGAATATGCATGTTACTGAGATGTTCAAACTCCACGCTGAGTTGATATTAGTCAGATCAATAGAAAGAGATTCATCTCATTTACTAGGCATTAATTTGCATCTTCGTTTCGGTTCTTCAGTTAAAAAGGAACTCATTTTTATTCTGGTAAAACAATTAATTATGATTGAACTCCTGCTAGAAAAAACATTATATTTTTATAATTATATAAATATATGAGAATGTTTATGTAACTCATGTAATAAGCTACAGATAGACCCATTAAAATGTCCTTTAAAAAAATTGACATGAAAATTGTAAGTAAGACCCCTCAAGAAAAGAGCTGACTAATACTACTTCACTTTTTATTAACTTTGGGCTGAAGGTCTTTAGCATAGTATTTTCTGCTTCCATCCTGGAGGGTTAGTTATCTAGCTAGAGCTGGATTTAATTTCAAAAGACCTGGGATTGAGGCCTGGTTCTGTCATTCGCTCTGTGTAAAAAAAGAAGATCTTAGGTGATCTTCTTTTTTTGCTCTTTTGCCTTCTCATGAGTAAAATGAGGGTCTTCATGCTGTATTCTGGCTTTAGCACAAAGCGAGTCTGGAATTGTGATCTTGACCAACAGGACAGAGTTATTATACATATTTTTAAGCACCTGCTATGTGCCCAGCACTATGGAAGGAAGCCTGTGGGAACTGTGAAGCCCCGGACCTTTCTAGCTTACAGTCCCACGTATGAGGAACAACTAAGGACCAGTTTCCACCTAAGCGCTGTGATAAGTTCAGCCCAAGTGACTCATGCAAGAAATAAATGGGAACATTTAACAGATGACAATCACGGAAGAATGGAAAAAGGGGTTGAAATTCAATTTCCTGCCTTAAGCTAGTTGGTGGAGCCAGGCATTTTCCTAACAGCACATTCTAGCCCTTTGTCAATGTTCTACATGCCATTACTTTGTGCAGTTTCCATCAGCCTTTGCAAGCCCCAGGCTTGCCTCGTCCCCGTGTAGACCTTGTGTGCCTCATACAGCTCTCGACAGAGCCCATACTGTGTAGAGGATACACAAAGGGGACACAGTATGCAAATGGCAGTGTAGGCAGTGTGGCAACAGGAATATTTGAGCTGTGCCATCTCACAGATGGCCACTGGGAGGGCAAGTCCCGAGCTGTGAGTCACAACCTTTGGCAAGGGTGAGCTGCAGATGAGACTGGTGGACATTTTCGTCTGACCCCATTCTGAGCAACTCCCAAAGTACCTCAATTACCCATTTGTAACATTCACTTCCAGCAGCCGGGGGGAAAAAACCCAACAGTGGCAGCCTATATATCGAACCTCAAAAGTAAAGCTGTCTGAATTATGAAGATAGAAGAGGAAGCTTGAGAGACTCAGAATGAAAGGACTTAACAAGAGCTGCCTGTGCAAAGTGTTGATTCGGGAGCATTGGCATGATTTCCTTAACGACGGAAGGAAACTTGACCCAGGGCATGCGTGTTTCATTCATTTTTCAGATGAGTACAGCGGCATTGCCAAGAGAAATAGAAGGTCTGCCCTAGCCCAGCCTCAGCACAGTTACGGACTCCCTGTGTGTTCTTGCGCAAATCATTCCGACTTCCTGGGCCTCAGTTTATCCATCTGTAAAATGATGGTTGATACAGGTTAAATTGTAAGATCCTTCCTGACTGGAACATCCCGAATATACGCAAGTCATCTCGAAGGCTGCTAAATTATTCATCACTTCACCCAGAGAGATATAACTTTGTGCAAGAGATGAATAAAGCATATTCATTGACTTTCTGACTAAGTGGGGTTGAGGCACCTCCATGCAGCTGTGCTGTGCTGCTGCACAGTGCAAGCATGACAAGTCTCCGCCTGAGGGAGGAGAGCTATTTTGAGGCAGGGCTGATTAGAGATAAGGTGTCTCCTTTCTTCACAGGGCTCTGGCCCTGATTCACCCGAAGTTTTTGGGCTTAAGCTTAACCCTTGGTGGATAGACACAGTCTAACCCCTTTGCTTGCCTATGTAAATGACATCCTGAACAAGGTTTCCCCCACCCCAGCTTTATCAGTGTCAGTTAAGAACCTTCTTTGACCTCTCCTTGCTTAGAGAACTTCCCCGAATTTCAGCCCTTGCTTGTCACCTCTTTCATCGACATCTCTTGTTTGCACTTCCCTGTTATTTCCAGAATCTTCTGGGTTATATAAAGGGAACATCTCAGTAGTCCTCTTAACAGCCAAGAAATGCAGGCGCCCCTGTTAGGCAGGGGGATGGAAGTGTCACAAGATTCTTGAAAGAGGCACTGGACAAAGCTGCAAAATATTTTTGCATGGAAAAGCCCGGAACATGAATGACACAAAAGACCACTAGAGTTATGTTGTTTTGAGTGCCGACAGAATTAAACTACAAGGCACAGTTATCCTACCATTCTAATTTAAAGACTTTTTAAAAATCAACATTTGTGTTTAATGTCACAAATGCTTGAGGTTTTGTTTTGTTTTGTTTTTGTTTCCATTTATTTCCACTCGTGATGTGTTATCTTTGATTGATTTGTTTATTTTTTGGCTTGAGAATGTTGAAAGCACCCTTGTGACACTTGACATGACAAGACTGTGTGGCTGTGGCTTGGGCTGTGCCTGATTTTATTCAGTCACTTCATTCCTAACAAGTTGGATGCAGATGGAATTGTTAAAAACTGACTCATATTTCAAAGACACTTGAGAGAGTTCACCTCTTTAAAAAAATGTGCACCAAAGCCCTTTCTAATGAGAATAATCACTTCTCTGTTTGTTTTAAAAATTAAGGTTTTTGAATTGTAAGTTTCTTGAAGTAAGGGAGATAACCCAACGTGGAAAACATTGTTTTGGAGATAGCTATGGAGTTACAATGACCCGAGACCATGGGGAAATTACATTCACCTCTTTTAAGTTCTCTTTCTTTACCTGTGAAAACAGAATTGTGGGTATGTGTTGAATTCAAAGCTACGGAACTGGATGGTGTAAGAAAAAGAGGCCAGACTGGGCTCCAGAGCCCGAGGTCCAGCTTAGATTTTGTCCTTACTGACCGTGGGGACTTGAAAAGGTCACTTCCTTCTCTGTACCTTGGTTTCCTCATCTATAACACGAGAAGTTTGTACAAAGTGGTCTGTAAGTCGCTCTTGATTCTGATATTTTGGGATTTGAACAGTTTATTGTTTGGAAGCAGCTCCAAAAAAAAAAGTTTGTGATATTGATTTTAATTCAAGTTACGAAGCAGTCTGGGCACCTGTGCCATCTTGGTGCTGAGTAAGGATTTGTGTAGAACAGGATATAATAGTCAAGCATTCATTCGTTCAGCAAATACTTATGCACACAGGAGAACTCATTTAAAAGATACATTATTTACATTTTTAATCCATTAGAATCTCAGATCTTAATTGCGAAGTTGTATACCAGAGACATTTTCCCCCACCCCTCAGCTTTGAGTTCATGCCTCAGAGTCACTGGGTTAAGGGGAAGTCAGGGTTCCCTAGTGAGTATTTTAAATTTTTTATCATGGAAATTTTAAGTATAAGAGAAACAGAGAGAGAGAAAGAGAGAGAGAGAGAGAGAGAGAGCGTATAGAGAGTATATATAAAGAGAGGAGAGAGCTTTGAAAGAGAGAGAGAGAGAGAGAGAGAGAGAGAGAGAGAGAGAGAGAGAGAAGGACACATAGAACCATTATGTAAACATTACCAAGTTTCATCAATTTGTGACCTATCTTGTTTAATATACACCTTCCGTCAACTCCAGATTATTTTGAAGCAAACCCAAGACATCACATCATTTCATCTGCAAATATTTAAGAATGTATTACTGGAAAACAAGTGTTCCTTTTTTTCTTTTTCTTTTTTTTAAGAATATACTACAATGCTTGCAGTGGTCCCTTAAGCTGCAGGCTGGCAATGCAGGTATTTACTCTTTTTAAAAAGTCATCATCTGTACACAGGAGTAGCATCTGCAGGTGTGCACACAGGCACACACATGAAAGGGAGTGAGTGTGGCCTTAGAGGTCATGGCCTCTAGTAAAGCTCTTAATAGATATTTGGAACAGGAGAAAGTTCTCAGTGCTAGCCAGGGACCCTACATGACTGGGTGGTGAAGGACTTTCCTGTCTGCCCACCAAAGGGCTGGCCTGCATGCTTAGCATTCTCAGAGCTGCTCCAAGATGGGACCCCTCAGAGCCAGGCCCAGGTCATGTGAGTGGCTTGAGGTCCCCCTGGGCACGCAGTTTGCATGCACACATGGCCATGCAGAGTGATGAGTGAAGGGGCAAGAAAATGTATCCTTTTTTCTCACTGAGTCATTTTCCTTCCGATGTTCCTGTGTGCTCTATAATTTTGGTCTGGAACCTTTGGAAAGGCCCCTTCTTGTTCCCTACCCTCAGATGCTCTGTGTGCATTTCTGAAACAGTCAAGTATTTTATAGCTCCTCAGCCACCACCAACACCATCCCAGCCCTTGGATTTTTCAGTCACTGGTCCTGCTCACACTGTGGAGGCAGCTCCCCAAGGTTCCTTTCTTACCCGCTCTCTGACAGTTCCTCAAGGTCTAGCATCTCTGCTTGGGGCCGCCCTGTGACCTGACTTGCAGCTGGCCCCATGGTATCAGCACCCTCAATAAGGCTGCTGTCAGGACCAAAACAGTCCTCCCCCAACTACCTCCAGCGTAGTTGGGAGGATCAAAGGGAATGATGGCAATGCCTTTACCAAGTTAGTAAGCCTCAATCAGTTTGAGCTTTTGGTATCAGTCTTTATTATTATTATTATTATTATTATTATTATTATTATTATTATTATTTTAATTTCTGTTGCAGGAAATTTAAACGTCCACAAAATAGAAGAGTATTATGAGTCTCATGCATTCATCACCCAGCTCCAGTAGTTATCAACTCACGGCCAATCTTGTTTCATCCATATCTCTCTTTCTCTTCTTTCCCCTCTCCCGCATCTCTTCAATACTGGATGCTTTTGAAGCTAATCTCAGGGAGTGTATTTCAATTTTTTAATATTTGAGTTCTTTTTGAATAGGTAATATTGACATGACTCGACACAGAAAGTACAAAAGGCTGAAGAGAAGTCTCTCCCTCCCTGCCCGTGCCCCACAATGTGGCAGATTAAAACCATTGGCCATATTATCTTGTAGCTCTTCCCATTAACAAATGGAATCTATTTCTCCACTTTGAATTTGGACTTGGTCGTGTGAATTGCTTTGGCCAAAGGGACCTCAACAAGCATCATGCAAGTAAAGGCTTGAAAGTATGTGTCCACTGGGCTTGCTCCTTGCTTCTGGGGGCTCTGACATTATCATGTGTAGAAGCCCCTGCCAGTGCAGCCAACCCACAGAAATGTGAGGTAGAGAAAATGGTGGTTGTTTCAAGCTACTAAGTTTGGGCTGGGCTGGTATACAGCACAAGTCAACTGACACCAGCCTCACACCCACTGGGCACACTCCTTCCTGGAAAAACACAATATCACCAGCTCGTGAATCCTTCTCATGACAATCTATGCATAAACATATATTCTCCTCCCTTCACCACTCTACCACCCCTTTTTTAAAACAAATAATAACACGAGAAGTTTTGAATCTAGTTGTATTTGTTTGATGTAACAATATATTTTGGAGATCACTTCCTGCCAATGCTTGAGGGGCTTCCTTTATAGTGTGTCATCGTATGCACAGACAGTAAATTATTATTATTATTTTTATTTATTTATTTATTTATTTATTTATCTATCTATCTATTTATTTATTTATCTGTCTGTCTGTCTGTTTGTTTGTTTGTTTATTTAACGTTTACAGCATGTGGTCTTCCTAGGTGGTCTCCCATCCAAGTTCTAACCAGGCCCGACCCTGTTTAGCTTCTGAGATCAGATGGGATCGGGCATGTTCAGGGTGGCATGGCCGTAGACCAGATCATAAATTATTTAATCAGGCCTTTATTGTTGGCATCTAGACTGTCTCCAGGCTTCTGTTATTCCCAGCAACAGCCGCAGTGAACAACCTTGCACTCCCTCATCCACACTCCCTCATCCACACACATGTGACTGTTTCTGCAGGGTGAATTCTAGCTGTGGCTTACCAGGTATGAGAGCAGTGAGGCCGCACAGGGAGTGTAACCCGTAAGGCGGGAAACGCTTTCTGTTCTTCAGGCTCCCCCTTTTGTCTGGGCCACAGCTGTCCAGTGACACATGCCCACAGTGTCCTTACTTGTCTCTTTTGCTGACAAGGGTAAAGCCTTCAGTCTCCACATGAGCCTTCTCAGGCTTGCCCGGCCTCACACCCCCTCATTGTCTAGAGCTCCACACACTCCATCGGGTGGGGTGGTCTGACCCCTGCTTCCCTTCCAAGCTCTAGAATATGAAGACATTGGTATGTGAAGCTTTTGGGAACTGCACATCTGTGATTCTGGGATAGTTCAGATGAGTTATCATTTACTAACAGACACTAACAAGTTCAGTGAAGGCAAGAATCCTTGCCATCAAACAAGCGGCCTGAGCAGCAGGACAAAGGGGCCTGTGTAGAATGAATTCTAAATAAATACCACAGGCCCACCTCACCCCCAGGCCATTAACCCAGAGGAGTACTCTAGCTGACAAACCTGAACAAACCAAAGCAAAGGTCAAGATGCAGTGTCCTCTCTCACTGTGGGATAGAGGGTGACGCGGAACAGCTGGCACCAGTGCCAGGTCCCAGGGGCACAGGGCCCGTGCCCACCTCCCCGATTCCCAGTCAGCTCCCTCACCGCCTGTTTCAGTCATCCCAAAGCCCACTTCTCAAAAGACTGTGCTCAGCTAACTCTCCCTGCTCCCTGGGAGGAAACCGGTTCCCAGAGAAAACTGATTCCGCATCGTGACCTGCGGCCTTTTGCTGCGTTCCCTCGGGGACTCAAGCTGGGGAGTTGCTGTCTTTCTCTGGCACCCTCCTCCCTCTCTCCTGCTTGGCCGGCTCAGCATCTGCTCTGTTCCTCCTCGTTAACACTTACGTAAACCTCCTGCTTCCTCCCTGATTCTGGGCCTCATAGCTGTATGCAGACCCCTGCGGTCACTCCAGATTTGGCAGGTGACTGCCATGTTCAGTCCCAGAGGTGCCTGGCCCTCCTCCACCCAAGCAGGGAGACGATTCTGTTCACACCTGATAAGGCTGACGCCAAAGTGAGGTCAGAGTCTGGGGAGGAGATGGCCAGGCCTGGGGACTGATAACCTGAGGATGCTCTGGATCCTGGTGTCTCTTGGAACAAAAATACCTGCATGAGCAAAAACCAAACTCAGGAGAAGGAGGAGAAAGGAACAGGACACAGAAACGAACCCTGCGAAGGGGACCTGTGAGGTGGCCTTGGGGTCTCTGCCAGGGGGTCTCCTTGAGGCCTCCATCTGCCCACACTCACAGCCTTTATCTCCAAAGTTACAGACACCAGAGCATTTTATCTCTCATTTCCTGCATCTCGGATGCTTGAGCTGTTGGAGAGTTGCACAATGCCATGGGTCCTGTTTACTTCCTGCCCAAGTCCCTTACTCCTGGAGAGGTGGACAAGGTTTCTCTCAATCTTCCTGCTTAAAAATAGACCTTTAACAAATATGCATTAGTTCATGGCTTAAAACATCAAGACTTTACTTCTTGGGTGGGACTTAGTTTGGACAATAATAAATGGCTACTCTTGACTGAGCATCATCATACTTTCGTTACTCAACCGGAGCTGTCAAGATCAAAACTTCCTCTCCTCTGTTGGTTGTGGGTCTGTGATGGGCCCCTGCACCAGGGCCATCTCTGGGCACTGTGCGGAAAGCAGGCATCAGCAGACCACTGCCAGTAAATGCAGCGCGGTACCAGTGTGCATTTGGTTTTGCACATACCGGCCTCCCCCCAGAGGCTCACTGGTGGGAGATTAAATGAGTGCAAACCTCTCCCCTACTCCCCTGGTATGAACTGGGGCTTGTCCTGGGATAGTGAGAGAGAGAGAGAGAGAGGCTCATGGAATTGTTGGCTGAGTATTCCTAAGGCTTCTTAAATGGCACTAAAATGATCGTAAAAATAATAAACTGTCAGAGTCTTTCTCTTTATTCTAATCTCGAGCCTCTTACAAACGATGTGGCTGTGGGCAGTTGGGGTAAATTATATAACCTCCCTGCGGCTCATGTTTTCATTTTTAAACTGGGATAAAACCCAGTGCCTTGTGCAGTGCTTGCACATAGAAAGGCCTCAATAAATGCTCGATGCGCGAATGAGTGAATTAGAGACTGTTCTACTTATTTTGCATCTCCTGTAGCACCTAGCATATTCTGGACTTGTGTGCGATTAATGAATACTTGTGATTTTGAGGTTGTCTTTATAGTTAAGAATGAGGACATACCCCATAAAAAAAAAACAAAAAAAAAAAAAAAAAAAAACCCATCAGCTCCACTTAAACTCCTGTTAAGAGAGCCTATGATTTGCTGCAGGACCCACAGGGAGTTGTGGTATTGGAATTAATAATAAAGATTTGTTAATTCTCTGCTTTTGCCCCGGCTGCCTTCCAAGACGTGATGTGGAGTCCTGCTGTTTCTGCTCCAGATAAATCAATGATAATCTTCTACCCAGTGAGGGGCAAGTCACGGGGACGTACTCCTGTGTCAACGGCGCTGCTAAAATCAAATTTCTTGGAACCCATTTCCAAGAGGCTTTGAATTTGCCAGATTGCTTGCTGGGCCTAAAATACTGCACACATGTGGTGACCTTGACTTGGCTGTTTCCATGAAGCTTCTTTTTCCTTAAGCCACAGCAGACATGTCCAAGTCACACGGCAGGGATGCGGCTTCAGTCTCTGTCTTTCCCCTAATGATCGCTGTCCAGGTCTGGCCCATTCTCTGTGCCCCACTCACTCCCTGGCACTGATTCCGCTCTGATGAGAGCAGAGAGGGCTGTGCAGGGGAGGAAGAGATATGCTGCACGAGCCCGCGGAGCGCTGAAGTTTTCTCTTCTCTTCTTGGCTTCTACGTGGGGACAGGTTTTGGGTAGAATTTTTTTCTTCCACCTTCTGTTCACTCGTCCATTTGTTTATTCCTTTGTTTAGTCATCCACTTATTGAAAATGCAGGAACTGAGTCCTCGTGGAATGGAAGCATAGTGGCGGCTGTGGGGGTACACAGAGAGGGGGCGAGATGTGGACTTGGCTTTTGCAGAGCTGAATGCAGGCAGAGAAAAGAGACGTGAACCTAAATAGTGATAACACCCCCACATGCTAACAGTGATTTTTTTTTTTCCAGATGGCAGATTTAAGAATGATTTTTATTTTCTTCTTTGTGGGTGTTTGTGTTTCTAATTTTTCATTCAATGTACATATATTAGTATTTGTGTAATAAAAGTTATTCAAATGGTGAATACATGGTAAACAGGTGCTAAGTGCACAAGGGAGGTACAGATGATAAAAACTGGGAGAGCGGAGAGGCGGAAAGTGTTATTTTCTTCTATCGTTGGAGAAGGTCATCATCGAGTGGGGCCTTGAAGTTGGAGGGAGATTTTGCAGTGGACATCTGTGGGATGGTCTGCTCAGCACACCTCTCTTTTTTTCTATTTCCCTTCTCTTCTGCCCACATGGGGCTGCCTGCTTAGCGGATGACCTTGCCCTCATTCTCATGGTATCACATTAGGTCCGTCTTGGAAGGAAGCAGGAAAGCTAGAGGCACAGATTTCTGAGGTGAAGGCTAGAGGCTCTCTCCTTGCTCTCTCATTCTAGAGATGCTCCTAGTAAGCAAGGACGGACAGCCAGAAGCCAGGTCTCAGACGATTTCAGCTTTGTCACATACTGACAATCAGCACACTCAAGAAATTTCAATCTCTCGTCTTCTGGCCCCCATCTCATCCCAGCTTCAACATCTTGTCTGCCCAGGAAAAGTGTTCAGAGAATATGGACTGCCACACAGCTCAGGCATTTCTCCTCAGGGGGCCCTGACTCCAAACCCGTGCTTCAGCCCTAATGGATCAGCCTGGCTATGGTGCTCTGATTGAGATTGGGATCATCCAGCCTCATGGGTAGAGTCAGCAAGACCTCATGGGCTGTTTCTGTTTTGTGTTCACTTAGTTACCTTGGCAACAGAAAACAAGGAGAGGCAAAGCACCACCTACTACAGCCTCCATCCATCGATCTATCCATCGATCCATAGAGAGATGTGAGGAGCGGAGGGAGCATTGGCCTGGAAGTCAGGAGGCCAGGTTCCTGCCTGGGCAATGTGGGCCACTGGCTGGCTGCTCCCCACTAGTCGCTTCCTCCCTGGGCCTGTTCTAGACAAAACAGGGGCCTAATCTAGACTTAATGTCTTAGGGATGCCATAGAGAAGCATAGGCCTCTGGGGAGAAGACCCTACTGTTTCCACTCTCAGTGGCTTCAGGCACAGGAACTGTATCAGGGAGTAACTATTTGCCAGCCATTCTCCTGTAACTTAACTTGTCACTCGCCACCTGTAACCAGAATGTTTGCAGACCAAGCAAATGATTAAGCTCCAAGGAGGCTGGCACTTGGCAGGTCTGCCAGGATGGATATTCCTTTAGCTGGGGTAGGAGGCCAATCTGGCTTTGGTCCTGGATCATGAGCATGTAGAGGAAGAAAGATTTAAAAAATTAAACACAAAGATGAGCAGCTCAACTATAAAGATATCTGTAATAATAAAAATAATTCCTTCAGCATGGTCTTTAAAATTTTCAGAAACCTTCCACATCTATTTTCTTGTCATGTTCTCATAACCATCCAGTGAGGCAGAAGGAGCAGATATTATGATCTCCATGTTGCAGTGGAAGGCACTGAGGTGCAGAGAGGCTGAAGATCCTGGGGTCTCTTGGAGAGTCGCTGAGCTGGACCTGGACCTCTGTCCTTTGCCTCCTGGCCTCGGTACTTTGTGTTGGACATGACTGATGAGAGCTCTCATGAAGCAAAGGATTCTCCAATCTTGTTTGTGGCCATGATTCTTGGACTTAACATATGTCAGACACCTTTCTGAAGAAGAAAGAAAACCAAGATTCATTTGACAAATAATTTTATTGAGCACCTACTATTTGCCAAGCTCCGGGCTAGTCACTGAGGATTCAAAAGGGAAGGATGTGCCCTTAACTCCTGAGCAGTTCCACCCGTCAGGCACTTACTTTTGCTTAATTAAACCTCCCATGTTGGTACTGGATAGAATTCACCAACCATGAGAACTCCAAAGTGATATCTCTCACTCCATAATCATTTTTGTACCCCAGCAGAATTCCACCAGGCTGCATCTATATGATAGGAAAAAGCATACTTCTTCTAAAATTGGTGGAGAATAACCAGGAATAGCTGGTTAGATGATTTCAAAGATGAAAACCCTTAAGCAAATGTTAAAGCCACCTTTGGCTCTGGGACAAGCAAGGCCTGGGCTGCAGGGAGGTGAGAGGAAGTGCCCAGCTTGGCGGGGAAGTGCTTTCAGGAAAGCCATTGGGGGCAGCCTCCTGGACAAAGGCGAGGAGCTGACAGGGAGTAGAGAGGCAGCCTTGAGAACAGCAGCTGCAAATGGATGTTGGAAGCAAACTTGAAGCCCTTTCTTTGAACACACACAGCCATTAAATTCCTGTTTCCACAGATGGGGACTTAGGGGCCACCCCCCATCTACAGCAAATCATTTTCTGAATCGATGTCTAGAATCTTAAAGCCAGAGGCCTAAAGGTCCGAACCAGCTTGACAATAAGGGGTCTGTGCCTAAGCCTGAGGAAAACATTTTATCATTTTACCTCTTTCCTTACACTGGCCCCACCATGCCTTGTTCTATAAACAGAAAAAGTATTCAACAGCTTTTTAGACTCTCTTAAAGCAGCTTTTATCTGCTCAGTGAAATGACTGAGAGGGGACGAATTTCCACATGAAGAACCCAAACTTTCCATGCCCAAATGAGGTTCTAGTAATACACTCTTAACACACAGCAAATAACTTCTTAGATTTTTGCTTTCCTCTGCAGAATTTGTAGCCCATACACATACTGTGGGTTAAACTCCGTAGACCTGAAGACTCAAGTGAAATGGATTCAGAAAAACTCTCAGTTGAGTGAGGTCATGATACAAACAGGAACATCAGAAGGCAAATTAAGTCCCACATGGTTTCAGTTTTAATGTACAGGGACATAACCCACAACACAGGAAAAAAAAATTCCTTGCTTTATTTTGTTTTGCTGATTAAGGCCACCTTTACATTAGCTCATCTTTAAAACAGCAAAGCAATGCCTTAACAGCCAGACTACTGGTGCAAATGACAAGTGGAATTGAATTGCCCTCATGTTATAAACACAGAAAATTAGACCTGGAAATTGAAAGAGGCCTTAAAAATCATCTAACTCTCTGACTTTATTTTTCCATGAAGTATCTGAAGCCTCTGTCATAAAGATAATAAGTGTGGTTAGCTACCATTCTAAAACCTGCCACTTGTGGAAGGAATTTGTATTAGTTTGCTGGGGTGGCTTTAACAGGGGACCATAAACTTGGTGGCTTGAACAAAGATTTGTCTCACAGTTCTAGGGGGCTAGAAGTTCGAGGTAAAGCTGTCAGGGTTAATTCCTGCTGAGGGCTGGACCAGAAGAACTGTTCCAGAACTCCTTCCTTCTGGTGTTTTGCTGGCAATTCTGGACATTTCTTGGCTTGTAGAAGCATCACCCTGATCTCTGCCTTCAATTTCAATTAGCGTTCTCCCTGAGTACATGTCTTTCTGTGTCTAAACTTCTTTTTAAAATAAGGGCAACAGTCGTATTGAATTAGAGCCCATCCTAATGAACTCATTTTAATTTAACTAATTATATCTGCAATGACTCTATTTCCATTTAAGGTTATATTCTGAGGTATTGGGCACTTCAACTTATGAATTTGGGGGGGGAGGCGATATTCAATCCATAACAGAACTCTACCTACATTGTACCTGGTCCTCACAGCAAGATTGTGAGCTTGGTGTAATTCATATCCCACAAGTGGGTCAGGCCCCAAGAGGTGGGCTGTACAGAGCGGCACAGCAGGTCGTTGTGAAGAGCAGGGACTCTGGAGTCAGGCTATCTGTGCTGGTAGCCCAGCCCGCATCCCCTTCCATGAATTAATGAATGTGGGTAAGTTGTTTAACCTCCTGGTGCCTCAGTTTCTCCATCTGTAAGGCAGGAATCCACAATTTCAAAACCTTAAAAGCTCAAATACCAAAAATTGTATTTATAACTCACTTGGCAACACAATCTGACCTGAAATAAACTCACTAGACACAAAAAAAATCTGTCTTGAGTTGACACAGGGCTACTTATAGTTTTTATTTATGCAACATATACATCTCCTACAGAAATATTAATCTGTTTGATTACAGGCCACTGTCGCAGATGCTGCAGGATGTTATACATTATCTTTCTCAAATTCTGACACACCACACAGTGCTGGCTCTAAGGATTTTGAAAAAAGGATTGTGGACCTGCAGTATATATATGTCACACTGTTGTAAAGAGGATTGAGTTAATAATTTGTACCGTGCTTAGGATATTACCTGGCACATAGTAAGCACTATATATACATTTGCTAAATAATAATAAATCATCATCATCATCATCATCATCATCATCATCATCTTATCTGAAGTCACTCAGGTGGTAAGCCAGAAAAGAAGGTGCTGGTCTTTGTGTGCAGGAATGTCTGGCACTGGAAGCTGTGTTTCTGAGTAGGCTGAGCCACCTCTATGACTCCAGGGCTGGGGTTCATGTCCTTTGCTCCATAAACCAACCTTGTTTATACAATGCATTAAAGCAGTCTCTACTTTCTGAGATGATTATCGAGTGAAATCAGGTTCCTATTTGTATTAATCTGCTAGGGCTGTCATAATAAAGTTCCACAGAGCAAGTGGCTTAAACAATAGAAATTTCTTTTCTCACAGTTCTGGAGCTGGAGGTCTGAGATCAAGGTGCCAGCAGGTTTTTTTTCTGAGGCCTGTCCCTTTGGCTTGCAGATGGCTGACTTCACACCATGTTCTCACATGGTCTTCCCTCTGTGCGTGTCAGTGTCCTAATCTCCTCTTCTGATAAGGACACCAGTCCTGTAGGATTAGGGCCCCCACCCTAATGACCTTACATTAACTTAATTATGTCTTTAAAAGTTCTGTCTCCAAATACAGTCACATTCTCAGGTATTGGTAGTTGGAATTCGACATATGAATTTAGGTGCTGGGACACAATTCAGCCCATACACTACTTTAAGAAACTAGATAAATTACTACTCATACCAGATGTATCCCATACATTTGCTGGCTTATTTCTGCCCTAGTATTTTTCAAAGTGTAGTCCGGGATCACCTGCAATCAACTCACTTGGGACCTTAATACAAATAAGCCTGTTCAAGCCCTGGAGTCAAAATCTGGGGGAGGGGACCAGAGGGCCAGGCATGGAGCTTACTTGCTCTTTCTATTACTTGAAGGTTTAGTTTAATTAAGGGAATTCAGGAAAAGGTAGATAGCAAGGTAGTCTCCCCAACCCCCAACCCGCTCCCCACTACCACCGCAGTCCCCTAGGTAAGGGCAGGTGAAAGGGGCGCAGGAGAGAGGGAGAGAGCTCGTGGGAAGTCTGAGTGGAGAGCACAGTTTATCTCATGGTTCCTACAGGGTGGTTCACTCTGGAGGGCTACAGTAGAACTAATTTCCTGCTCCAAGCTAGTCTCTTGGTACTGATGAGTGCCTCATTTCAGTGCATATATGCAGAACTTTGCAGTGTAGATGCCAGCAGAAGAGGCCGCCCTCCCAGGCGATGCCAGCCTGTGGAATGCAGCCTGGAACAATGGGTTCCAGTCATTTCTCCTGGCCAGCACACCCGCCTCCCTCCCCAGCTCCTGGCAGACCTCAAAGTTCCCTCTGCCTCTCAAAACGGCACGAGACCTGAGCCTTGCATCATATTTAAGAGAATGGCGATGGTGGCATTTTCCAAGGTCAAATGCTGAACCAGGTAGCAGAGGTTGAGGTGGCTCAGGCAGTCACTGACTCTGCTCCAGAACTTGCAGTGATGTCATGGGAGGTGGGTGACTGGCAGGGTCACGCTGGCTCCTTGCAAGCTGATCTAGAGGGAACAGTTTGCCTTCGATATGAGTTAGAGCCTTTTAACCACAACCTAAATAACTAATGTGAGCCTTCTCGAGTGGGTGTAGGCAGCGGGTGTATGTGAGTGTACACACCTATGGGCCACACCTGCATCAGGGTGGCCACCAGCCTCCCAAGTCAAAAATTCTGGCAAAACAGCAGTGAGTGAGACTCTAAATGAAAATGATTTTCCCAGCACCATGACAACAAGACACCATCAAAGTTAATGGCAATAATCTATCCTTCACCTTTCTCTGCCTGTTCTGGCTTAGATTTCTTGTGTCTTAAAATACTTGCGTGGCTGAAAATGCAGTGACTCACCTGGACTGGGATTGAACAGAGCAGGCAGGAGGTGCTTTCTTCTGAACTGTCAAAACCCAGCACAGCACCTGAGGTCTTTCACATCACACATTGTTCCTGTCAAGGGGGAGACGTATTTCTTGCTCTCATGTCAAAACTGGAGTTGCCAAAGAAAGTAAAGCAGTTTGAATGCGTCAAACTTTGGTGCTCGTATTAAACAGAGTTTGAGGAAACCAGGCAGGTTCACCTGAGAGTTTCTTCCTCATCCTCTACCCAGTGCAAGATGGGCCCTGTTTTTGGACAAACGCTGCTAAAGATGAAAAAGTTCGTACGTAGAGTCACTCAGCTCCACGCTGGGTCCTCTGGTGGCATCTCAGTCGGTGTCCAGTTCTAACTGTTGGGATTCCATGAATCCTGAGTACTGTAATTTTTCCGAGGATTTAAGAATTCCTCGGAAGCTGATAATTTGGAAACTGCATGGTTTGGAAACTCGAATGAATAAAAACTAGGATCAAGAATTTTACTGTCAATTAAACTGTGTTTATTGGTCCTCTCTTAATTCCATCTGAATTCCACAGGCTATAAATTGTGGAATATTGAAAAATATTCTGCAGTCAGACCTGGGTTCAAATCCTAGGTTTGCCACTTATTAGCTGTGTGACTTCGGCCAAGTTATTATCTCTCTGAGCGTCTGTTTCCTCAGTTGCCAAAGTGTCATTGATATCATCTTTCACATTACACTGCAGTGAGTTTTAAAAGAGATCATGAATGTGAAAGGTGCCAGTACAGACTATGGCCCATAAATGTTCATTCCTTGTCCTGTCTCTTCTGTTTTTTCTTTCTCCTCCCTGCAATTTGAAATGAGCATCATTTCTGACTAACTAATGTGATATTGGCACATTTCAGTGTGTAGCTTTGCATACTTTTACAATGTCATAAGTAGTTCCCCAAGAAGAATTAGAAATGACGGGATGCAGACCCTGAGACCAGCAGTCGCCAAAGTCATGAGAGGTGATTTTGATGGCCCAGACAGCAAGAGGAGCAAAGCCTCTGTTACGACTTCTGAAACGTGAGGGAATGATTTGCAGTTTCTTTTTGAAAGGTCTGTAAATATTTTCTGTGAAATGTGAGAAGCCTGGGCAGCTTCAGGCAACAAGCAGATCCCCCTGGGAGCCTGCCCTCCCCATACGCTGTCTCCTTTCCTACACCGTGTCCCCAGCCTTCTGCCCTCTGGTTAGATCCAGCTGTACGCCCAGCTGACCTCTTCCGGATGTCCAGCTGCAAAGATCTGTCTTCTCTGGCTCTTCTAGTCAGAACCTCAAGTTTTAGTATTAACTGAGTTTCTCCTTTGTTCTTTCATTTTTTGGTCTCAGCTTCCCAACAAAGAAAGAGGAAAGATTTGAGTTTAGTTGCACCCTTATTGGTTGGCATATTATGGATAAATTACTTAGGCTCTTTGAAACTCAGTCTTCCCATCTGTAAATGGGGAATCCTATACCGTTAGGTTGCTGTGAAAGCTAATGTGAATAAAATGCAAATCTAAGTATTTTGTAAACTGTAAAGTGCTGAGAAAAAATAAATCAAACCCTCAGCATGTACGCCGTACTGGCACATAGTAAGTATGTAAAAATATGTGTTAGGTTACTTTTTGATTGAAAATCTTTGTCACGGGGATGCTGCCCAATCCCCAGACATACTGAGGGATGTCCCTCAACAGTTAGCCCTCCGAGGGCTCCCGCGGGTTCTCTGCGTGGCTTCTGAGGGGATTCTGACCCTTACCATGTACTTGCCACATCCAGGCTCCTGCCTGGAAAGTCTCGTTCGATCCCCACAGGATAGGCATTAACCAAGTTTCTTCCAGCTGCATGGGGCAAAGGAAGCCACGTCAAGACTAATAGTCTAAACGTTCACTCGTTACCACATAGAGCTTAATCCCAGCAAAGCGGCCTCCTCCCTGCACTTTTGGGGATCTCCTGGGGTAGGGTGTCTTACATGTAGTCACCAAAATCACTGCCCAGGGACCAGGCACGGCCCCCTCTCCCTGCTCTACCGTCTCCCTCTAGCAAGGCTGCCCTGTGCAGAAGATGCCTTCCTCTCCTGTTATGCTCATTTACGGGGGGCCCATCACAGGGATTCTGTACTGAAGTGTCTTTTAGAGTATTTAGCAAACAATCTTGTTAGCTTTAGTAAAGGCTCTGCTCAGAAACAGACCTAACATAGGACAGGGCCAAGGACAGATTAGCCACAGTTACCAGAGTGTACTCAGAACAACTCCTTTCCCTGACATGGACATTTTGCCACTTGGTGAGCTCACCATGCTTGGCTCAAGAGAGGCAGGCTCCCCGGTTCCTGGGGGATTTCCCCACTAGCTCATCAGATATGACCGAATCCTGGCACAGGCTCCAGCTTGCACTCTCCCACTATACAGATGAAGAAACGAAGGCTCATAGGGTTGAATAACTTACCCAAGGTCACGAAGCCAACAGGTGGCAGAGACCAGAGCCAAATCTCGAGTTCTCTCTGATCCAAATTCCATGATCAAAGTGGCAACGTGACACGTTGTTCTGACCTGGTGTCCATACAGGAGGGCATGCTGTGCTGGTCACTGTTTACCGTACATACTTTTCTCCCCAGGGACTTAAGTCACTTTCTGCTTGGTTTTTATTGGGAATTATGCTTTAGTAATAAAAAAAAATTGGGGATTCCTTGCCATTTCACCTTCCTTGTCATCCCTAGCTGCACTCTCAATAGACCTCCGATTTATTTCAGTGTTATTTGGCTCATGGTTAAAAGCACCATGGGGCTTATAGAGATGACACAACAAGCAAGTCTTGGCTACAGCCAAAAGCCGAGAGTCACCTTGGCCACTGTTAGTAGATCTGAGAAAAACACAAACCTTTGGCTTGGCTCCCAAAGGCCCTGAAACCTGGCCACGCTACGCCAACCCTCTGCTCCAATCTAACAATCTGGCCCTGAGTTCTTTATTCTGCCCCCCGGCTGTAACCTGGTGCGCAGTGGGGTGGTACCCCCCATCCCCATACCAACACAGCTGTGCCTCCCAGCCCATTCCAATGACCTGGCATCTACTCTCTTCCCGATTTACACTCCAGCTTCCAGAGGAGACTCGAAACGAGTCCTGGTGCCAGTCTTCTTGGCCAGGGCCTTGACCTTCTCTCAGGGCCTTGACCTTCTCTCTTGGGGAAGCTGGATACCCTTCTCCCCCAGATGCTGCCAGGGGACCTGCCTACATCTAAACAAACCTTCCCCTCACCTCCAGAATAAATGACCTTATTTCCTCTGCAGGCATGAACTCCCAGACTCTGGCTGTACCAGCTCCACTCAGCAGCTGAGAAAACTCTTTGGGAAGCCTGTTTGGCCAGAGCTGGCTACTTCTCAGGAATGCTGGGGTCAGAGTCCTTGCCACTTTCTTTGGCAGGCTGCTAATGCATCACCAACTGAGGTCCTCGGGTGCTCAGGTAACTGTGGGGACTGAGTCTGCATGTTGGATTTCTTAAAGACCCTATTTTATACCACATAACTCCCATCCCACATTCTCTGCCATTCCGTTTTTGCTTTCTTTTTTTCCACAGCATTTTCTACCATTTCGATATACTGATATACTCCCTATGAGTTTAATCTGCTTTGCTTGAACAGCCTACGGCTGGTACTCAATAACTGTCTGTTCAGTGAATGACCAGAATGCCCAAGGCCTCCGCAGACAGTGCCAGGGCACACATGCTGAGGAGCTGGGGAAACCAGGAGTTCTCGTTTCTCAACTGTCACAGAGCCCAGCTGCCTAAGGGCTGCCAAAGAGGATTTCCAAACCTCCTCTGTCTCAGCCAGGGCAGTAAAATGTCTATGAGTGCTTCCCCGGCACAGCTCCGGGCATTGTGAGAAAAGCCAATCCTGCAGGCACCTTATTATTCCAGCTCGCCTCTGAGCCATCCACCCTGCTGGAAAGTTGGCTGTTCCCAACAGCAAGCCCCCAGCATGACTGCACATTTCAGTGGACCCCTGTGCGACCCATCTTATCTCCTTCCTTTCCAGACAGGAGCCTGTCTTACTCATCTTCACATCCCCGGTGCCCAGCACAGTGTGAAGAAATGACAGTGGGTGTGATAAATAATTGATGAATAAATGAATGCCTGGATTCCACATGCAGAGAAAACCAGCCCTTTCTAAAATAATTGTGTGACTCAAACGCCAGGGCATGATGAGTTTATTTCTCCTTATATAGTGATTGACCTTTTTTTTTTTCCTCAGAGAGTTTTTCAATTCTATTCAATTCTAAATTCTTAAATTTTATAGAATGTACATTTTAAGATATTCCTTATGGAATAATAATAGTATTTCCAAAGAGTCAAAGCATAACTTTTAGAGTAAAATTGATGATTATGTTTCCTTTCTCTAGACCTTAAATATCTCTTTTTACTTAGGGTTGATATTTTTAAAAATTACGTGAAGTGTTTTATGATATTGAAAATAAAATTCTGTAAAGAAAAGCTAATGCTGCCTTTGCTCTCTCTCTTGGAATAAATAAACATTTTTATTTATTATAAAAAGTTTTTTTTTTTTTTTTTTACCATCAAGAACTGATTTCCAGTTTCTCTTGGACTTAGAAGAGGGCGATTTACTTTAAAAAGAGGGAAAAATACACAGGGAAAAAGTAAGACAGGTATTGTCTTCACATCCACAAGAGGAGACTGAGCATTTTATAAATGGAACTATTTATGGATTGTACTAGGCTTTAAACTAAGCTGGACATTTAGTTGATTATATTCCTCAAATTCAATTCTTAAAAATTAATTTAATTAATGTGGTAAGAAAATTTAAGAAGAGAAAAATTCTGCTTTGATTTATGATTTTCAGCATTAATTATCTACACTGATAGACTTTTTAATAAGTGCTCAGATGCCCATTTACTTCATGCTACAGAAACACTGCATTCATCCCTGAGAATTTTAGAAAGTTAAACCCCAGAAGGCAACAGTGGTGCGCCTCCCCAACAACCAGCACCCTATTTTCTACTAATGGCATCTTGATTTTCCTTTGGGAAGCCATGCCCCTCTCCACTTTCAGTTCATGAGGTTAGATTGACCTGAGCTTGGCCAGTCAAAGATTAGTTCATAAACAGATACATGAGTAAAGCTGAGCCAATGAGAACCTGACCCGGGATTTTTGCTGTCACTATTTTGAAAGACATTCTCTGACCTTTGGGATTGCTAACAGCTGCCTGAGAGGGAAGCCCACACAAAGAAAATGGAGGGTAAATTCGACTCACACTGCAAGTTGGACGTTTCAATGAAATGTGGCTTTTCTGGTTTGATTACAATCAATCTGGCCCTCCACTGGTTAGTAGGAAGAGAAACTGGTTTAAATCTTGGTCCAATCCAATAATTTTAACATCCCCACTGAGAATATGCTCAGTTGGCCACCCCCTTCTCCTGCTCCTCCCAGAAAGATGATGGTATCTGGACTGACGGCTGATATTTACCTGTACACACCGTTATGTCTGACCTGGTTGATAAAATACTGGAATATGGCTGGAGCAGTTGGTAAATAGGTGCTGCCCTGAGTTCCCTGAGCACCTCCCATTGCCCCTTCCCTGGGATTTTTATCCAAGCTCCCACAATCCATCAATAAAAGGGTTAGTGTTGGACACAGCAGGGCACCTCCATCCAGACTGGTCAGTACCTGAGCCTGTAAGAATTTTAAATGTTCTGATCATCATCCCTGTAAGGTGTATAGGGTGGAGGTAAAAGGGCGGTGTGTGGCGTCTGTGTCCTCATTGTGTTGCAAGAAAGGGAACTCCTAGCCTTGTACTGGTCCTTGAGCATAGCTGCCTGGTGTCTGCCCATCTCAAGGCAAAGCCTACTTTTTAGCTATCCTGAGTGTATTGATAGCATCCGATGTGAAAGTCTGTGGATGGCAAGCTCATGGTCCATCCTCTAGTCCGAGGCAGTCCTCCCAAAGATGACCCCTGGCTGACTTAGCCTCTTCTCTATTCTTCCAGGTGCTGTAGACTCTCTGACTTCTGGCTATGACTTACTAGTCCTTGTCTCAGTGGTCCATTCGGCAGCCTGTGCCACTGACTTGCCTTGCTATAGTGATCACTCTGGCAACCTGGCCACAGACTTGCTGCTACCTTTGGGAGCACTGCTTCAGACAGAGCTACATGGGGACATAGCATTGCTTAGAAAGTCCATAGTGGACGCCTCCTGTCTGACTAGCACTAGGCTACCCAGGCTCTCCCTCTCACAGTTCTGGAGGGGTGGTTGGGGATAAAGTCTTCCCATACTGTGGGGTTAATCATTACTTTTCCAACACAATTGCTCCTCCCAGGGCTCCTGTCTTGATCTGTCCTCCCACAAGCCCTACCCCCACCACTTTCTCCCTGTCTAGACTTTCTATAATAAACCCCAAGGCTTAATCTACCAAACCCGGGCCTCGCTCTTGTAGAGAGAAAGGTAATGGAATGTAGAGGATTTTTTTCTCAAGGTAAGAGTTTGAATTCCATGGCTATCGTCTTGGTACGAACTCTACTTTTGAATGTCAGAAGCTGAGTGTTACCTTTTCTTTCTCTTTACATACCATCTGGAAAGAATCTTCATCCCTCCCCCACTCTCTAACTGTAGGGAGATGAATGCCTTGAGTAGACTAAATTCATATGCTCTGAAAGGCAAAAGAGAAAAACACACTGAAAATTTCAAAACATTGTTCATATTATTTCTGACAACATCTTTTAAGCATCTGAAATCTAACCATGCCTAAAGCCAGTCTACCCAGTTTAGCAAACCAGTGGATTCCATTTTTGGTGTAGCTGGTTAGAACTGGGTTTCGGTCACTTGCTACCTGGAGTTCTGACTGATATGGTAATGACAGCATCTATTTCATGTTATTTGTGTGGCACTGGGCACAGCTCCACATGCAAATGGGGCTGATTAAATGCATTTGATGGTCAGAGTGCAGCCATGGCTAGATCCTGAAAGAGGCAAAGCTTATTTGAAGAATTCTCCAAGTTCATTTCTAAACCCTCCAAGTGCATTGCCTCCTCTCAACGATAGAAGGAAAAGAACAAAGAAAGAGGAATCCTTCCTTTAGGTTATCTGGGCTTGGAATGCCCTCTCTTCCCATTCACCCCTATGGAAGTTATACTGACACCCCAATTTATTTCTCCCTGTTAACCCTTCCTGCTTCTCCTTACCATGTAAGTATGTTTCAGTTTCCCATAGTAAAATGACAAGAAACTCACCCAGCCTCCCAGCTGTAACTTCCCCTTCTCTGCCCAACCAACTCTTCTGAAGCAGTGGGCTATACCCGCTACTGCTGCTGTACCTTTTCCCTGACTCGATTTACTTCTCAGTGTGACTTGGTTTCTGCTTTCATGTAAATGATGAAACCGGGGTCACAGGAGTTATCGATGACCTCCTCACTGTCAAATTCAATGGGCACATTCCAGTGCTTGCACATGGACATTTCTGCGGCATTTCTCACTGTTGACCATTTCCTCCCCCTAGGGAATTTTGATTGCTTCATGCCACTTTTTTTCTGGTTTTCTTCTCAGTTCTCTGCCTTCTCTTCAGGATCCCTATTTGATCCTTAGAAGCTGGTATCTGTCAGGGTTTAGTTCTCATCTATCTCATGATCTTCTCATTCTACCGGCTCTTTCTGGGCCATCTCAGACCCTCCCCGGCCTCAGTGACCACCTCTATGTTGACCATTCCCTGATAGGCACCTCCAGGCCTCATGCTCATGCCTGGCACCCATGTTCCTAACTGCCTCCTGGAGTTAGGCATGTGAAAAATATGTTCAAATACACCACTTTCCTCTCAGACCAGTTTGTATTCCTCTTCTCACTCTCACAGTCAATGGTATCACCATCCGTGAAGCTGCACAAAGAAGCTGGGAGTCCTCCTGATTTCCTATATTCCCTTCTCCACTCCCTGCTGTAAGGTGCATAGGGTGGAGATAGAACCTTATACCTGGCAGTACATAATGTATCACCCAAAGCGGTCTGTGTGAATGGATGAACTATGGAGACACAGAAAACCAGGGCTCTAACTTCAGTCTAAAACCTGATGACTTTTTACCTGTCACAGTTTTTCACTGTTTCTTCATTAACAAGAGGGATCATCATTGTCCCAGATGATCTTCAACTCTGATGATCTATGATTCCAGACTACTCCAACCTGACACCTTAGACTCTTAACCCTCATTCCTTCTTATCTACTTAACCCCACTACTCCTTCTTTTTGCTCGTCCTGCCTAGGAAAAGAGGAGAGAGGTCCCTGTGATAAAGTGAGACTTCTAAATTATACCACCTTGCAGAACACATTTCACCCTCATAAGAAGTCCTCATGTATCTCTGCAGCCACCATGAATCACAGTGAAAACTGGGAGAGGAGGAAGGGGAGAGGGTGGGGGAAGGGCAGGAACAGTGGGAGGGAAGATAAACAGAGGCCGTTTCCTCCTTTCTCTGCCTTGCCAGGTCATGCAACCCCGCATGAGTCTTCCTGAGTGCTGCACACGGGAAAGTACCTTCCCCCTCCTTCCGCATGACTTCTGTCTGGTAATGAGTACTGTGATTTCTTGTGAAGGCCTATGCACTTAGCACTTTCTACTTCTCAAAACATTGCACGAATAGTTGAGTGACTTCCACATACAGGCATTATGCTAAGCATTGTGCACCTTACCTCCTTTAAGCCCCTTGACCCTTGCAGGTAAGTCTTATTTTTATCTCCATTTTGCAGACCAGGAAACTAGAGCTTAGAGGGGTTAACCGCTTCACTAAGACCATCCAACTAGTAGTATAGTCTTATAAATCATCAACTCAAATCCAGGCCCTTCTTATTCTATGCCCAAGTCTGTGGTGGCTATGGTTACACTGCTTCCGTTGCATTCGTGGTTATCTTTCGTGCCATGCATACGTTTAGTACACAGTATTCAGGAGCTTGGTAAAAGTTCACTGAAGGAGTGCCTAAACCATGCCAACAACAACTGGATCTGATCCCAGCTGCCAGAATCCAGAAATACAGCATTGGTCATTTCTCATTGATCCTTTGGACCTTGATTTCCTCATCTGTAAAATGGAGGCATAAAGCAGGTATCCTCGAAGACAGTGGTCCTCAATCTTTTCGGCACCAGGGACTGGTGCTCCAATGAGAATCTAATGCCTGATGATCTTAGGTGGAGCTGAGGCAGTGATGCCAGGGCTGGGGAGCAGGTGCAAAAACAGATGAAGCTTCGCTGGCTTGCCCATGGCTCAACTCCTGCTGTGTGGCCAGACTCCTAACAGGCCATGGCCTTTCAGGTCTGTGGCCAAGGGCTGGGGATCCCTGCTCTGAGGAGCCTGTGCCTTTCGCATTCTGTGGCTCAGCATCCCCAGCGCGCTGCTGGGAGATAGGACAGAGAGCCAAGCTCATTATCAGCTGGGAGTGCTCCTAGCTTGATGGCTGCCGCTTGAGCCCTCTCCAGCCCTCTCCAGCCGCCTGAGCCTGAGGAAACACGGGCCCCCTCCGCGCATGCGCAGTCCGGGCGGCCCAAAGGTCTGTGTTGATTGCAGACGCGACTACCTACGCCCGGTGCTGGGGCAACTATGCCCGGCGGTAGGGATGCAGAGATCCTGCCAGGAACGAGCCGGGGGCCCACGGGGGAGGTGCCTGGGCCTCGTTAGAAAAGGCCAGAACCTCTCCCAAGGCCCCTGGGAAGGTTGTTCCCCGTGCGGAACAGCGCGTTCCGGACTCCGCGCCTTTGCTCGTGGGACGTGCCGGGCGGCACGGAGAGGCCGTTCTTTCCCAGCACAGATCGATCCGCGCTCCTGGCGCTGCGGTCTGCGGCGTGGAGGCGGGGAGGGCCCCGCGGCCCCGACTCGGAAAGCCGCGGCGGGTTTTCCTCTCAAAATGATACTGCTAAGTAAAAACGTATAAGGTCACCGAGGACAGTTATCCCAGTAGTGGTGGGGAGTGGGAGGTGTGAGATGTCACCTGATAACGTAAGGTGCTAAAAGGCAGCGAGCACTGCAGGGAAGCCCACACTTCATTGCTGCTTAGGGATGCATACAACCTGGGCAGCAGTTTTTAAACTGGACGAAACACTCGTGTGTGTGTGTGTGTGTGTGTGTGTGTGTGTGTGTGTGTGTGTGTGTGTGTGTGTGTGTGTGTGTTGGGGAGGGAGGCGATGGGGCGGACACGCCACTTTCCCTATTCATCTATGTTCTCATTCTCTTCCTGTTGCAGAGTCCTCCCTAGAAATTTAAGAGGTTTTTTTTTTTTTTTGAAATCAGGGAAGGAAAAAAGATGATAATCAAAAAGTTCCCTAAATGGTCAAAATAAATGAGATATCAGCTTTCCGAATTTGCCCTGTTGATCCCCTTCATCCTTCCTCCACTTGTTTGCCATCTTGTAAACGTCCAAGTTGACCTGAGTTTTCTGTTCCCTACTCAGGAAATGTGGAATATTCTCTAGGAAGTTTGGATCAGTGGGGCGGAGGAGACAGGAAAGGGGAGCCCTTCTACCCAGATGTCATTCAGGTTGTCACTGTTAAGTATATAACTTCATCTTGTTAGGACCTAAAGTCCTGATTTTTCGAACAGGAATTTTTCCGTCAATGTTAAGTACTGGGAAGGCAGAAGTTGTCCAGAAAGGGTGGTTGCTTTTGAGTTTTCAGCTGACCTGGAGCAGCCAGAGCCTGTGCCTGTGCCTGTGCCTGTGCTTTTCTCTACCAGAGTAAATGTGTGATGCTGAACTCGCCACTCCCGGGAGATGTGATGTGGGAGGCAGCTGCTTGGGAATCATTGCTGACATCATTGTAGATCACTCAATTCACTTTGATTTCATTTAACTTCATTTTATTTTCTTCCTAAGCCCTAAGAAGTCTGGAAAATGAGACATTGAAAACAACTTTAAAAATTCAATAAGACATGAAATGACTCCTAAAATTAAAGTGAAGTCGTAGAGATTCTCCATCTTAAGGGTTTGTTTAGGTGACCTTTTAGCAGTTTTCCTTTTGAGAACTATGGGGATAAAAAAACAAAAACAAAAGACAACCTTGACGGAGGAGGAAAGGTCACCTAGAAAACTTTAATTTGTCACTTCTAAGATTCACTAGATCAGAATAAAGATATAGGGTGGGAATGCATGGAGGGGTGAGGAGTGGGGTGGGGGGGTGTTAAACGTACTTCTGTAAGTAATGTCTCCAACAATGAGAAGAGAATAAAGGGAAGTTGGAATTCAAAGTTGTGGAGAAGCATCCTACCTCAGAAGCCATATAGCCTCCTAGGTTGCAGCCCAGCTGGCCTCTTAGATATTCATCCACTTACTCCAAAGTAAGGTCAAAGAAGACACTGTTTTATTAAGGAGATAATTCAATTTGGGGGCTCTTTCATAGCAGAAAACCCACCAAACACCACCATTATTTGTATGCCACTTCCTTCTTGGCCAACTTTGAGAGAAGACTCCCCAAATTATTATTATTTTGTTCTTTTCATGTATGTTTGTTTATTCTATTTCGCTTTTAAAAAACATAGCAGAAGTTCTACGTCCGAAGGGATGCAGATTCTGAGAGCTTTCAGACCACCAAAAAAAGTGAGAGCAGAGCCATTCATATACATCCCAGGAGACAATTCTATGCTAGTTCCCTCTCCACCACCTCCGACAGAATATGTGATGGTGTCACATGGTATACTTCAAACGTGAGCAAGTTGCCCTCTCCCACCCCAGTCACCTTTACCAGCCTGTCACTACGTCTAGCAACTAATCTAAGTCTGAAAATCAGAAAAACAGGTTCCTGAAGAGATTAGGTCTCACAAGATAATAGTATCAATAATCTGCCTCTGTGGACCTTCTATCAGATGTGACGTGTATTTAAAAAACAAAACAAAACTAAACTCTAAGAGTTCAAAAATCACTTTCTTTTTTGTAAAATAGTACAGGAGAAAGGGTTCCGGAAGTGGCAACTTCATTTGTATCTAATTTCAGCAAAATAATTGCAGACTGCTTCCAGCTTGAATGAGCAGCGAGGTATAGCTAGCACTCCCTCAGGATGAATGCTAGCTATTTTCAGTTGCATGTGGGAAAACCAAGGGCGCTGCCAAGCTGTGGCAAGTTGGCATCGCGTGTATGAGCTGTCAACCGTGATACTTAGTTCCACTCAGATTCATTTCTAATTTTTAGTTGGCGTATGACCTTTTTCTTTATTCAATTTAGGGGCCTGATCACTTCCTTTCTCTGCCTCCCTACCTTCCTACCTATCTGTACCCACACAGGCAGCTTTGGGCTGAATTTATCTAATAATAACAGCCTGAGTGCCAAGTGGGTTGTGTAAAAATCCTTAGGGAGAGATGTGAAATGAAGCACACTGTTCTTCAGGGCTCCTGGGGACCAGAGTGTACCCATCAACAAAAACAAACTAATATGCAGCAAAATTATACGTCTCTCTATATAATTTATGCAGAGTGGGATACTGCCAAGATCATGTCTTAAATAGCTCTGGTATATGTGCTAAGCCTAAAATGGCCCCAATGATCGATCACCACCTACTAGTATTCACACCCTGTGCAAACTCCCCTTGCATGTGGGCTGGACCTAGTGAGTCTCTAATCAAATAGAATACAACAAAAGTCGTGGGATGTCACTTCCGAGATTATGTTATGAAAAGACTATCTTTCCCTCTCATTCTTATTCTTCTCTCTCTCTCTCTCTCTCTCCGTCTCTCTCTCTCTCTCTCTCTTTCTCTCACTGCCACTTCCCATGTTGTGCACTGCCCTGTGGAGAGCCCTACGTGACAAGGAACTGATGTCTCCAGCCAGGAGCCAGGGAGGGCCTGAGATCCAGCAGCCACGTGAGTGAGCCTGGAAGGTGATCCGCCCTCAGTCAAACCTTGAGATGACTGTGGCCTTAGCTGACACCTCGACTGTAGCCTTTTAGACCCTGAGCCAGAGGACCACTAAGCTGTGTCCAGATTCCTGATCCACAGAAACTGTCAGATAATACTTGTTTTTATTTTATTTTATTTTATTAACTTTTTATTTTTTAAATTTATTTATTTAAATTAGTTTCGAGTATATAGTACATTGGTTAGACATCTATATAGTTCATAAAATGATCCCCCCAAATGCTCCCCCCAGCTAGGAGTGGAACTAGCTACCAGATGCCCTCTTCAGCCTCCCTCCTCTGGCCCTCCACCTGGCCATCATATTAATGCTAACTGCATTCCCTCTGCCGTGGTCCCCATCACCGTGACCAATTATCCACTACTAATTTGTACTTCTTTATATGTTTGTTGTTTTAAGCACCTACATTTTAGATGCGATAGAAATACTAATACTAACATTCCCTAAAGCACCAAGTTAAGAACCTCCAGTGAACGCACCAGAGCTCTGTCTCCAGTCTCAGATCTTCCTACGGCCCCCACCATCACCCCTGGGGCACTGTTGACCACACTTTACTACTAGGTATCCTTCTGCCTGAAACAACTAGTCTCCTCTTCTCTGGATGAATTCCTGCTCGCCCCTTGACACCTGGCTCAGATGCACCTTCTGGAAAACCTTCCTAAGTCAGCTGGGCAAAGCTCCTGTCCCCTGCCTGGGGGTCCCCACAGCCCTTTGCCTTTGTGCATCATCCTATGCTGTTCTGACTGGTAGATCTGCGAGGCTGCAGATACTGGAGGGCAAAAAGTTTTCTTCATGTTCCAACCCCCAGTGCACAGCACAGCACAGCACAGCACAGCAATGAAACACCATTCCTGGAACAGATCAGTGACTGTTTTGCAGAAGCAAAGCTCCTCAGCTGAAGAGGGCATCTGGTAGCTAGTTCCACTCCCAGCTGATGCAGGAATCTCGCAACAGCATCCTCTGAGCATGTGGTAGAAGAATACTTTGATTAATTGGACAGTGCATGAATTTTGAGCACTTAATCAGCAGATCTGATGTTGCAGCAGCCCATCGCGGTATGAAGCTCTGGTGCCCAGCCCTCGGCCCTTCAGTTAAGGTCATGAGAGCTTGGAGGTGGACAGTCCTGTAATCTGAGTTGTTATCATTCCAACTCATGACCTTTGAGTTGATATGTTCCAGGAGTCATGGACATTCCTTCCCTTCATTTTTAAAGAAAGCTAAAAAGAAACTACGAAGTCATCCTTAGAGACAACCCAAAAGAGGGGAAAGTTGTATGCTACCTCAGATGGTAATCTAGCCCACAAAGAGAGCAGCTCATTGCAGGGAGGTTGTTAGAAGATTGCACACGTGTGGAATATATTGTAAGCCTATCTACTCCATCATTGTGACCTGGTAATTGTACTTCCCAAATAGAATCCCCACCCCCCCACCCCCCCACTTTCTCTCCTCTGTTGCTCTTCCCCTAGTCCTGAACTCACATGTAACAGCTTCTCAACTAGTCTCATGACATCCACATATGACTCTTTCCAAGCTTTTGTCTCCAGGGAGGCTGGAGCAACCTTTCTGAAATGCACATTTGATCAATCGCCCATCCACTTAAACACTTCAGTGGCTCTCTGTGCATGGTCTGCCCTGAGTCCAGCCTTGTCGTGCATCCTGCCCCACTCACTGTCTGAGCTTTGGTCACACTTGCGTCTTCCACAGTTTGAAGACACAGGTGCCAGCCCACCACGTTGATGCAGGGGACCTACCTGGCCTAGTGAGTCCAATTGTTCCTTCATATTTCATTTCACTCATCATTTCCTTAGAGATTTCTTTGACATCCCTTATTAAATCAAACCCTTTATTATATACTCAGGGTACCACACATTGCAGTGTTATGTTAATTTGTGTGGGTATTTGAGCAAGCTCATCTTCTCTATTGTATAAGTTCCATGAGGGCAGAGACTATGTCTGTTTTTGCTGACATTGTATTCTTGGTATCTAGTATGACCCAGCAAAGGGCAGGCATTCGATCAATATTTGTTGAGTGAATGAACGAATTATGGGTGCTACTGAGGGTGCATGGAGGAAATAAAAGAAAAGCAAGAAAAGTGAGAATATAATAGAACCCAAAGCTGGGGCACAGAAAGATAATTTGAATGTATACTATCCTAAAATAGAATGTTGAAGTTTCTTTAAACTAATTACAAAATGTGCAGAGTGCTCACCATTTATACTAATACGTAACTTCTTTTCCCCAGGCCACAACAGCCCTGGGGAAAACCGAGGATTTGGGGTGAATTCCCTGAAGTCTTTGGCTATGCCTTCCTCCCCCTCTACCCTATTCTTCCTGACTAAGGCCAGCTCTCTTCTGCAGAGGGGAGAAGGGCCAAGTTGGGAGCAGAGTCCTTAGGGGTCCTTCTTAGGGGCTCTGTGTATGTGTGTTGCTGCCACCCCAGTACGGCCTTGCAGCCTTCGTCCCCAAGCACCTTCGGCTACTGACCCACAGCTCCCTTGTTCTCTTCAGGGGGCACAATGGCTGTGTTGCTGTGGCTGCCCTCGCTGGTACCTCTGCCTCCCGATGGATGTGGAGTGATGATCCATTCTTCTCTCCCGTAGGTGATTTCCATCTTTCCCTAACTGTCATCTCTTTCAGCAGTTTTGTAGCAGGCAAGTCATGTCCCCTATTAGTTCAAGTATCATAAGTCTAGGGGTCTAAGGCCTGCCATTTGGTTTCACTTCACAACCCTTATATCTTCCAGGGCTCAGGGACCTAGCAGGGCTTGGGGTGGCAACCATTCATCCCACAAACATCGGCTGCATCAGGGAGAGATGAACAAGATGCTGCCTTCACCCAGGAACACGATATCTTTGGGGGCTCTTTACAGGGACCCTCACCCCAGATGCAGTGTTCAGCCATCAGGCCAGAGCTGAGAATGCATCTTCCCTGCAGTAATTTTTGCCCAAAGCCAGGAGTTTAGAAGAACATGAGTATGTTTTTCTTTCAGCTTTTCCTTCACAGATGACAATATTATTACCCCCAGCTTTTAATGTGCGAGTCTGTACACAGATCACAGAGACCAGGAGGGCTCCTGAGTCATCTGAGATAATTTCCTTTTTTTCTTTCTAGGTCTTCAATATCTGTGAATCCACGAGGTGGAAAAATGGGGCTTCAGAAAAACTAAGGGAGGCTTGAAGTGAGCAAAGCAGAGCAGAGTGTTGGCAGGAGCCGAGGGCTGTCACAGTGGGAAAATCATGCAGTGCGTCATTGAAGGGAGCTCATGGTGATGTCTGCCTCTTCTTAGCAGCTTCCACACAGGCTGAGACAGTCAGATTATTGTGACTTGGGCAGGAATGAAAATACCCAGCACGTCCAGAGTATTCTAGAGGTGTGTGCTGTCAAGAGGGCCTGTACCAACCTCTTTTATCTTCCTGAGTCACAGTTGCTGGGCTAACCTTGTGGTGCCAAGAACCCACAGCAAATCCAAATGCCTCTTCCCCCACAGTCTTCATTCCCAAAGCACAGCACTGGCTGATGTCTTTTTAGCACCGTGGACCTCATTCACATGGCAACTGATGGACGAGCTGTTCCTTCTCTGGGCTGTGAGCTCCTCCAGGCAGGAACACTCACCCAGTTTCTTCCGTGTCTCCGGGGCCTGGCATCTAGTAGATTTTTATGAATAAATTGTATAGGGACATATAAAAGGCAATAGACACTCCCATGTGGAACTTGTTCGATAGCCCAGTACTCTGTTGGTTCTCTACAGTTTGCAGGACCCAAAGAAGGAATAATTTGTCTTTTCCAGAAAAGGTATGTCTGGCGTGGTGACTGAACAAGGGGGAGGTACCTGCAAATTGGGGAACAGGGCAGGCAAGGGTAGTTGAAGGTCCCAGGAAAATGACATAGGAAACGGTGGTGTTCATCCTAGGTAGATTCCAGACCATCCCAGGAGAGCTCTGATTCTCCAGAACATGCACAGACAATGCCTGAGAACAAGGCTGGGAGAGGCCAGCTCACAGGCAATGGTATTTCAGTTCGTGCAAAGACCCCCAGGTGGACTGCCATGCTTTCCCATAGCTTTCCACTAGGGGGCAGGAGGAGGCAGGAGAAGAGGTGAGGCTGCAGCGAGTGTGCTCAGGGCTGGGCTCATCCGGCTGAAGTACACTCAGGCTCACATCCAACACACTGGGCTATTTGTATCACTCAGACAACAAGGCCAGGCCTCTCTTCCTGCCTGTCGTGGCCTCTGTGATTTTATATGGCGTGGCTGGTGACATCAGATACCACACAACCATGGTAACCAAAGTACACAGCTCAGTGTGAACGTTAGTAAACAGGAAAAAAAGTGATCCCCGGTTTTCTTATTTTACTTACCGTTTGTGGTTTTTCTATCCATGCCTCAGGTATCTTTTATTTTCCTGAACAATCGAGCTGTACCCGAGTCCTGCCACTTTTTAAAATGAGAAGATAAATGGGGAAAGTGTGCAATGGTCTCCTGTTCATCTAGCCATGAAAACAGCAACACATTTCCTTACGTTCCTGTTACCACTTCCTCTTGGTATCCTGACCAACAGCCCTCTTGTGTACCAACACATCATTTCAAGGGAAAAATTATTTTCTTGATAATTCCCACACTCTTTGAAAAGTCATTTTCTCCTAAGAAACTCCAGGTGACGGGACCCCTCATTTGGCTTAAGTGTTTTATAATTTTCAAGGATTCACTAAAAACAACACAACTGCCCTCCTATACAAATCACCCTCCTGTACAAATCATCTGGCCCATAGGCCTAAAATAAACCAGACTGAGTATAAAGGAATAAACATTGCACCAGGCCAGACCACAGAAACGTACAAATGAGAGTTGCTTCATACAAAATCAGAGAGTTTTAGAGTTCTCCTGCTTGCTAAGGATGCCCGATTAGAAATCCATCAGCGCTTGATAGCACTAATAGAAAGCTTTGCATGAATGACGTTAAAGACTCTTTGATGAATTGCATCTTTAATTGGAATGAGAGCAAATCAACCATATTACATCAGCCAATGGGGAATGGTAAAACCCTCCTGAAAGAAATGGATTTCTGGTGGAATCAGAATTCTTATGCAAAACTTTTCATGCTGCAGACTTTTCTGAATGCTACTCCTGATTTCATTCCAATAGTAATCACGGCTGAGAAATATCTTTTAAAGCTACAGTATGAAGTCAAGTTATTTTAATGGTTTGCAAAATGCTCTTAAGAGTTACCTAAAAATATGCATTTTTGACGATACCATAGATTAGTTCATCTAAAATGATTTGATTTTCAATTAAAAACATAAACAGGCTTGGATATATTTGGACACAGATGTTGCCGCGGTTTCCAGATTCCATTGTTTAAGGTATGCCATAAATATGACAAAAAGTGTTGAGAAGGCATCCATCTGATTGGGTATTCAGGCTTACAAAGAAAGTAATTACAGGGCCAGAGACGGTAGTCGGCCCTCATTCATCTAAATTCCCCTTCACATATCAACATAGCTTGACCTTGATTTTTCAGATGCAAGTAAAGGACATTGATGTAATTTGAATAAACCAGTCTTTCAAATACCCTGAGGAGTCTGGAATCAGAAATGACAGACTTGACAGAGTTTGAAGGAGTAACCAACTCTTAGGTAATTACAGTGGTTTTAAAAACAGCGTCTTCCCTTCTTGTTGAGTTAAATTTTCATCTTTCTAGGGAACGTTTGTTTGCCGTGTCCTTTGGAAAATGCCCAAATGCTGCCTTCCCACCCCTGCTTTTGAGCCTCCCCATGCTTGCCGCCTTCCGCCCCCGCCTCCCCCCCACCTAGGACATCCCCACCAGGCCCTTGGTGCCTCCACGATGGCCTCTGCAGACAGCGGCCATCGCTGGCTGCTAAAGTGACCTTTAAGCTCCCTTGCCTTTCTCTGAGGGCAGGGGCCTCGCTTCTCTTCCTGACAAAGCACTTTCAGTCAACTCTTGGATTTCTTCATGGTTGATTAAACTGTCTGTGTTTATTCAGGACCCTTCTCCTTTTTCTGTGTCCGGCTGCTGACCTTTCTGTGAGTTCATTGCGGAGGAGAAAGCTCACAGGGCAGTCCATCTGACTGCTTGCTAGCAGCTCTGGTAAAGATTTGGTCCTGCTAAATGTTCAGGCCGTTGAAATATTAGTACATCATCAAAGCATATGACTTTTTGTCTGGTTAGGTTTCTGCGTTGCTGTTCCTGGGTTATGTGAAAGAGAACAACACTAGATAGTCTGTGAGTTATAACCACTAGCATCTCCCTTGAATCTTGCTGATGCTGATCGCTTCACCATTAAGCTCCACAGGGCTTCACAGGGTCCATGGTTCTTAATAAAAATAGGTCTGGTTTTATTGCTTGGAAAGGGGAAAGAGGAGAGAATGAAGCACACAGAGTTTTGCTGAGTGACGAAAAAACAACCCAGGACAAACGTCTTAAGCCAGAACCCCCTTTACAGAGATTCTTGTCAGCATGACAACTAACCCCTCGCCTATAACCCTGGTCTGGGGCTTTCGGGCAAGCTCAGTTTCCCTCACAGTGCCACACTCGAAGGCTCTGGTCAAATGCAAGTCCCACCACGTGCAGGCATCAAACCTTTCATTATAATATGTACTTGCCGTGCCTCTCAAATGACATTTTTATATTTTGCTTGTGTATGACTGTTATCAGTCTGACTTGACTGCAAGTGCTTGGAGCACGGGACTGTGCCTTCTGCATCTTTGCATGCCTGGACGCATATGTTGCATATTTTAGTGAAAGTATGGATAAATGGAGGTGCAGATGGACACTCTTCCCAGGCCATCTCTTAATATTCCTTTAATGCCACCTTACTCACCTTGATCCTCCCTCACCATTTCCCAGAATATATGCAGTTCCTACTTTTACAATGCGTACGGCCTTATTTTTCATTTTCGTTACTTGTCCATCTCACCTTTCTATCCCTGCCTCATCCTTGCTATCTATGTCATATTGTAAACTCGTAGGGGGCTGGGCTCCTTTGAACTCCCTTTGCCTATCACGTGACAGTCATGCAGTGAGCGAATGACTAGACGATTAGTAGACTTCAGAAGGCAGTGGTCATAATTGGCTGACCACTGGTCTCATCCATGTTTATCAGTCCAGGACTCCGTGTACATGCTTGGTCACTGCCGTGCCTTTCCCCATTATGAATCCCCCATATACATTGTGAGAGATCAGGAGAATCATCCTCTGAAGTCGGAGTTTCTCCACAGAGACACTTTGACGTCTTGGGTAATTCTCTGTTTTGGGAGGCTGTCATGTGTGTTGTAGGACGTTTAGCAGCGTCCCTCATCTCTGCCCCACTAGATGCCAGGAGCATCCTCCAACCATGGCAACTAAAAATGTCCCCTTTGGGAGGGGCGCAAACACGCTGGTTGGGAGCCACAGCCACAGCAGGAAAGCATACGCATTACCACGAGGGTTTCTTCCTCCCTTTGAAGGTTTTTTGTTTTTGTATTTTTAATGCAACCAGCATGGTGTTCTGCCCTAGTGGGTTTGGGGAGAGTCTCTCAAAATGCATTTAAATTATACAGTACTTCACCACTTGGCCCCTTTTCCCCCTTAGGGGTCTTTTTTTTTTTTTTCCCACCATTGCCATGGGCTGGGCTCTGCTTTCTGTGGCTTGATCCTGTCTTGTTTTAGGAATCCCACTAGCTTTCAGAAAACTTCGAAGGGCACAAAATGAACTGAAAGGAGATCCAGCTGGCTGGACAGCAGGGGACAGCCACCTGCTGTCCCCTGGCCTGGGCACTGTGTCGTGAGGATACTGTGTTTGGGGATCTGCTTCTCGGCTTTGCCCATCCAGGAACTAGATTTTTATTTCTTTCCTGGGAATTAATAAACCGTCGGGAACAATAATTCACACAAACCGAACTTACCAGAAACCAGACTGAGAGAGTATTGCTTTAAAATGCATATCTCCCTAGAGTTCTACCCAGGGGTTGGAACACAGGACAGGCGCATGAAATGTGGTCCAGAGTGCACACAGGGTGCCCAGGCCAGCGGGCTCCAGGCCCTGGCTGGGTGTCTGGTTCCTTCTGTCTGTCCCGGCTGCTAAGGGAATGACCTTTGTGGGCTGATGGGGGAGAGAAAGAGCAGGCTGGGATCTGAGAGGACAGCGAGAGATGAAAGAGGTCCACACTCTTTGGAAATCATTTACAGTTTCTGCTTCATTTAAACGTCGGTGTCTGGTGGCTGAGTGCCCGTTGCTCTGCCCAAGTGGACACCTCTCCACCATGGTCTCCCATTATCAGGATGCCCGGGAAACTGCAATAGCTGGGGTAGATGTGGAATCAGGTCAGAGGGAGCCAGGGGACTCTCCAGGCTGCGGAAAAGCCTGATGAAATAGCCCTGCGTCTGAGAAAAGCTCGTCTCCCTAGGGATGGGACCAGTCACTGCTGCTCCAGGAAAGTTGCTCTTGCTGGGGGTTGGGGGGGGTGGAGGGGGTGCAGGGTGGAGGCCTCGAGCCCCCGCAGACTGCGGTTCTCTGGAGCTCCTTGCCCTCCCTCCCTCGTGGACTACCCTTCTCTGTCATCACATGCTGATACTCAAGGTTCTGGTCACCCACGTTTGCCAACACCGAGCCTCGAAGGAGTGACCTTTGGTGTTCTGTGCACAGCTTCTAGAACCCAGTGGCTGGTAGGGCTTTTTCTTGAATGGGGCTGTAGCCTCATGGCTGCCCTGAGCGATAACCCTGGGTCAGATGTGTTCTCAGGCTTGTCATTTGTCGGGACCCGTGGGATACCCCTTCAGAGGAGATGTCTTCTTGACCGTAGTCTAACTTTGATAGACATTTCTGCTAAGTGAACAGGGAACGGCTTTGCCAAGTTCGTATTTCTTCTAATAGAGAGGTATGGAAGAGAAACGGACCTTGTCGTCTCCATGGTTTCAACCAATGAAAGCAGAAAGCCGTCTTTTTCTCCATGCTGCCAAGGTGCCTGGTAATATCTTTGGAGCCCTGTTCATTAGAGGCTCTGTCTGGCTTAGGTCCTGGTGGGAATGCAGCTCTGCTGGGCTGGCAGAGGGTCCCCAGGGTGTGGATATGCATAGGCTCCACCTGCTTTCCCAACACGAATTAAGTGGGTGGAATAACCTAACCACACCGAGAAGATCTTTTTGCCACTTGAGTCATTCTCACTCCTATTGCTAGGCTTTCGTCAGAGAGTCTTTTTGTCACTTTTGAAAATGTTATTTCTAGGAAATAAAAGAACAGTATGGCCGCGGTTAGCATTGCTGGTAAGTTCTATTCCTTGAGGCACACTTAACTGCAATAGAAAAATATGAATCTGATGAGTATATTATGAAGCCTATTACTACCACGACCATCATCTTTGTCCTCGAGCACCATGGTACCTGCACTTCAAAAGGATGTTCTTCAAAAGCCATTGTGTTGGGGAAACAGGATGAACAGTGCTTGTATGATGCTGGATTCTTTTAAAAAGGAAAGAGGAAAATGAAAAATAGCCCTGCAGTTCCTCTAGAGCTCTCAGCAAGTGTTGTTTCCACACTGGTCTGATTTCTTCTGATTATTCAGACATGTTTCGTACTGTCTCTGTATTTTTAATTTGCATGGCTTCTTGTTCAGCCCTGTCTAAGTCAATGTTCTTCATGCTTGTTGAGGTTGAACAAGCCTTTTCCTCCTGGCAGGTGTCTGTTTCTCAGGCCTTTCACACGTGGAATGAATGGCCTCTAAGGACACGGAAAGATGTGGGCAGGGGCCTGGTGACAGGATCACGTGTCCCTAGCATCAGCAGGGACCAGCTTTCTGGATCTCTAATTTTTCTCACAGACTTTTGGGAAATGTTGTTTTTATATTAAATAGTGATGGAACAATGGAGCCGAGTGCTCAATTTGCATGAATTTTTAAGATAATGCACAATGCTTCAAAAACATTTCATGCTTATAACAGATGTCATGACTCCTGAAGTGGATGGTGTTATGGGGTGAATTGTGTCTCTCCAAATAAGCGGCAGTCCTAACTCCGGTACCTCGGATATAAATTTATTTGGAAATAAGATCGTTGCAGATGTAGTTAGTTCAGATGAGGTCATAATGGAATAAGGTGAGCCCCTAATCCAATGTGACAGGTATCCTAATAAACGAGAAAACTTGGATGTAGATATGCACACAGGGAGAATGCCATGCGAAGATGGAGGGAGAGATGGGAATGACCTGTCTACAAGGCAAAGATCACGAGCAAACCACCAGAACCTGGAGGAGGGGCTTGGCACAGATTGTCCCTCACTGCCTCAGAAGGAACCAACCCTGCTGATGCCCTGATCTTCAGACTTCTGGCCTCCAGAACTGTGAGACAATTCGTTTCTGTTATGTAGGCCACCCAACGTGTGGCGCTTTGTGAGGGCAGCTCTGAGCAAACTCATCCAAGGAATCAATCTTCTTTCTCGCTGGGGGCTTCACTGGTAAAATCGAGGCAGCACTCAACTGTCTCATGGATCGAGCTCATTTTTAACGTCTGATAGAACCAGCTGTGGATTCTGGCTTTGCTGCCTATAAGTCGTGTGGCCTTGGGCATGGGTCCAAATGTCTCCTTGTGAGAATTAAATGAGAGGATGAGACCAGGCAAACTGGTGGGTTCTCAGTAAGATGTTATTCCTGTTTCCCCTTTCTCTTCTGACCTTCCTGTCCCTAGAGGTATTTCGTCTGGGAGATGAGGAGCTCAGGGCCTAGAGAGGTCAGACGACGTGTCCTCAGTCACACCATGAGCTGCTACAAGGCTGGATATCAAATCCAGGCCACCTGACTCCACAACTGTGCTGTGGTTCCCCTTGATGTAGTTATTTGGAGGCTCCCCCCATTGTAAAAATTCTCCATGCAGTGTTTCCCATAAACAGTTGTAAAGGAACAGCAGTAGAGCAAATACCTCTAGGTTCAAAGATCCTTCCTTCCTTCCCCTTCCTTCCTTCCTTCCTTCTTCTTCCTTCCTTCCTTCCTTCCTTCCTTCTTCCTTCCTTCCTTCCTTCCTTCCCTTCCTTCCTTTCATTTTTTTAGGCAAGGCAACCCTTGGTTGACCTCACAGGTTGCAAGGACCTTGTCAGTTTAAAATCCCTTATTTATTTTTTATTTTTATTTTTTTTATGCCTACAGCACTGGTCTTCCTAGGTGGTCTCCCATCCAAGTACTAACCAGGCCTGACCCTGCTTAGCTTCCGAGATCAGACGGGATTAGGCTTGTTCAGGGTAGCATGGCCGTAGACTACATATTCTTAACATGTAGTTGTTAGCATGAAACAATTATTACTTCATAAAAGGTTGTATTTTATTTAAAAGTATTTTGCAATGCTCATTATAGGAAAAAAAAAAAAAACAGCTTGGGTCCTTTAAGAAGGAACCAATTAGAGGCTGAGGGCTGATGAAGGTTGTAACCACTGTAGAGGCCTGTCTTGCAGGAACACGACCTGGTCCATCGTAGTAAGGCATTAATAAGCAAGGATTAGAGCAAATCAGGTGGTAGTAACTAATCGTGATGCAAAATGGCCCGAGTTATATCTCTGATAGAAGAAAGACATCGGGGAGAAACACATTTACAGATTTAGGAAGGTTGCTGAAGTTTTGATTCAGTATCGAGAAAGATCAAGGGCTGGAGTCAAACCTGCACAGATCTTGCCCATCCCAGGAAAGTCAGACACTCTCTGGAGAAAGCTACAGCTTCCGTCCCCATAACACGCCCCAGTGCGCCTCTCTACACACTGTTGCAAACGATTACAGGGCTGATTACAGGGCTTCCGGGTTCCCTTCTTCCATGCACTCCCAGTTCCCCAGCCCCAGAGTAAGAGCCATTACCTTCTAGCTTAATGGCCCTTTGAAAAAGCTAAGTGCTAGGTGAAAGGGACAATGACAACTTCTTTTTTATTTAATGACTAAAACTCACTTGAAATAACAACAACAACAACAAATGATCTGAACTGGAGTGAAGAATAATTATTGGTGGAAGAAACTAAAATACTGAGGTTTACTGAATGAAAAGAACAGTTGGTCAGGAAACCCTGGCTGGATTCTAGGCCATCGATGTGTGGTCATGTGGCTACAAGTTAGTCTCTGGACATCTCTCAGCCTCGGTTTTCTTGCGAGCCTCCTTGGAAGGAACGGAACCCCCTTTATGGCTCCCTTATGAGCGACCAATAGTCCTATTGATACCCTGGACCTCAAATCACTGTATGAACTGTCCTATGACTAGACGGTGATATTAATATGAAAAATAAATGTAGTGATGAGGATGCCTAAGCATTTATATTTTTAGAACTTTGTTCTGAATTTTGAGAATGTTAATACATTCTAATAGAAAGTATACTTTATGAAGAAAAAAAAAGGCTCCTGTTCTATTCTACATTTAAATTTTCATATCTAGCTGAAAGCTTAACTTAGAAGTTGCAAACCGGCCCACAAACGTGTTATTTCGCCTGCAGGGTGTTAAACAAATTTTGTTTGTTTTTAAAATCAATTACCAACATTTAAAACTAGGTTTCCCATAAAAATTAAAACAAAAACAAAAATCCCACCAAAACCTAGATTTCAGCTTCTCTTCAGAAACTAGAAGTACTGCTTCTGCTGGCAAAGCTGGTTGGGATTCCCACTGCTCCCCACTCCTGGGTAGTTTGCTCCCCCGGCCAGCCACAGCCAAGGCACCCCAAGATGTCGCTTTCCCACTGGGAGGCCTAGAGTTTCACATAGCAACTTCCTTGAAAAAAAATCTGTAAGGAGATAGCAAATACTTGGTAGATGCTCAAACGGGGATGTCTGATCTCTTACTTATAGCTGAGTCTACTTGCCCAAGTGTGGCGAATATAAATTTTTTTCTTGTAAAATGAGCACAGAATTCTTGTGAGGATTCAATTAGATGGCATAGGTGTGAACACCTATGAGTCACCCCTTGGTTGTCGACACACGGTATCTCTGAGCAGGGACAATCAGACCATTCAGGGCATCACCAAGATTCTGATGAATAATACGCAGGCCGAATTTCAGGAGCGATGGTCACAGTTGGGCACAAGATCCCTATAGCAGCTGAGCTCCTGAGAGAATCAGGCTAAGGAAGAAAGCGCTCCCTGAGAGCATGGTTTCTGAGAACAAGGATGGAGTCTCCCAGACTTGAACAAGAAGACCTGGAATCCAAGGGGGCAACAGACCCTTAGGGTCACGTAGGTGCCCTTGGCCTTCGGTAAATCACTCCTATGTCATCAGGAGTGCTAGAAAGCTTGGTGATATGTGACAGGCAAAGAGATGTCTCTTTGTTTTCACAGGGCCACATGTAGCAGATTTGATGTGGACCTGTGTCTGCTCCAAAGAAACATTAACCAGTGGCAGCTTGGTGCATTTGCCCCAAGCGCTCACTTTCCGTGTAAATGCACAGCTGACTTCCAGGAGCCTGAAGACCTATAGCATAGGCTGGGCTTCTGTGGAGTGAGAGGGAGGCAGCTGCCAGGCATTGCTATGACCCTGATTGGCGTTATCTCTGAGGATATCGCCAATCCTTAGAAGCCATGCCTGGGAATGATCTCACTGCTTTCTTCTTCCTGCCAAGGATTCCACCCAACTGTTTTATAGGAAGTTGCCTTCCATCTGAGCAGAAGGAGACCTTCCCTGGGTCAAACAAAAGATGAGTAAATGATTATTGGCTGCCATAAAAGGATCCCGTAGAACGTTTATATTGGCCTGCAGAAAGCATCTGACTTTTACACATCTGTCTTTAGTTCATTTGTTGCAGGTTGAAGGCTGCCAAAGACATTTAATGACGTCGGGGTAGGGTTCGCCTTGGGGACTGGGCTAGCTAAGGATTTGGGATTTCCCCATGCTTTCTTCCTCCATCTCATGACCTGACAAAAGCAACTCTCTGAGTCACACACCGAGGGGACTTGTATTGAGGAAATAATCCATTTGCTACTATAAACTGGAGGGGTCCCTTAGAAAGAAAGCCAGGGCTCTTTCCTGGGTGGGCAAATTGTGCAGTAATGAGCCCTGCACTGGGGATATTGAAATGAAAAGGGCTACATTTCTGACAGAGAAATTCAAGGTCATCTAAGTTCTAGCTGTAACCAAGGGAGAGATTCTGAACCAGGGTGAGAGGGTCCCCAAGGAGCCTGGATTCAGGGAGATCTGGGCTGGAGTGCTTTTGGTGGCCACAGGCAGTCAGGGTCCCTGAAAGAGATGCCTGCCACCCCCACCCAAGGGAAGCTATCTGCTCTGCAAAAAGATTTGAATTTCCTAAAATGGCTCCAGTCTCCAAGGAATTCCTGGATGGATACTCTCTATAGATGGACTCTGGCATCTGAATATTAACTATCTTGACTGTTGCCCACACCTGCTTCTAAGAGATCTCACGGGCTCTGGAAATCTTGAGCTTGGATGGCTCCCTGTTGCCCTTCAGTCTCTGCTTACACACACACAACAATAACACACACACAGCTAAGATTATCCCCTTGACCTCTGGGGCAACCAACTCTGGGTACTACGACTTGGACAATGCTTACTCTCCTACCCCCAAATCTGGAGAACTGCACCCTTTAGCAAATGCATTGATAAAACACACAAACAAACAAACACCCTGCCATTTAATATAGTCTTGTTCTCTGCATGGAATGTGCAGAAATATCACACCATCTCATGTATGAGATGGTAATGACCAGAGCTTTTCTGGCCAGACTGGAAAAACCAAACCAGAACATTTCTTGGGGCCTCTTTCATCCCTAGAATCCAAGATTCTGAGATCCTTCCAAAAATACACAAAAGTGACCTTTTCTAAAAACAAATTGTCGCTCACACAAGATTACTGATGACTGAACCAAGTACAGAATCTTATTTAGTTCTGGCCCCAGGAGGGCCTTTTAATTTGCTTTTTAGGTGAAAACTTTTTTCTCCATTAAACACCGCATAAAAATGACAGGATTCTTTACTTAATGTTAATGTTACCACAGCAAACAAAGGTGGAGACTTATGAAAATCTGAAACAAACATGTAGCCTGTTCTTTCAAAAAAGCCAATGCAAAAAAAAGAAAGAGGCATCCTCATTCTCCACCATCCCCGTGGGCCATGCAGCCTGGGGCCGGCCTCTGGCACAGTCCCTCTGGTCCCCTCCCCCTTGGGTGGGGCTTTGCTCAGTCTCCCCAGGGCCCGCAGGCCTTCTTTCTCCCCTTGCTCTGCCAGCTGAGGTTTCCTCGTCCATAAAGTCCCCACAGTGCAAATCTTCCTTTCAGAAAACTCACAGCTGGAAAACTTCATCTCCTCCTCTCTGATTCCCAGCCCTTCCTCTGCTGAGGCAGCTCTGCAGCTTAAATCACATTGTGTGGTTTGTACCTGTGTCTGTCTCCACCGCCGGACTTAACTGTCACTGTTGCCCCACTGGCCCTCTCACAGGTTAGACATAGTCCATACATTTTTGTAAAGTTTAAGTGAATTGAAGAAGGGTGACAATTCCCCTGCTCCAGATATATGTCTCTACCACAGATCACTTGGAATGTCTATGAAAGTGGCAGGGCCTTACTTAACGTCATCAGGGTTTCTCAACCTCGGCGCTAGTGACATCTGGGCTGGACCATTCTTTGTTGTGGGGGTCTGTCCTGTGCATTGTAGGGTGTGTAACAGCGTCTACCATGGATGTCGATAGCACTCCCTCACCTCCCAAGCTGTGACAACCAGAAATATCACCAGACACTGTCGATGTCTCCGGAGGGCAGAAATGGCCCCGGCTGATAACCACTGCTGGAGGTGATTCCCGAAGGAGGCTGAGAGGAAATATTAGACGCCTTGCCCGATGAGGAGCCCACGCAGACTTGCTCCTCACTCCCATAATCGCTGTGTTAGAACAGTGGTATAAAGCAGCTATTTATACCTTCTGGCCAAATATTTTACCCTGACAGGTCGTCACAGTGCTCATCGAACACTGCAATTTTTTCTTAAGTGCAGCGGGGAAAGAGAGAACTGGGTAAGGCCCATCCCCTGTGAAATGCGAATAGTTTTTGGAGGGAGGTCTTAGTTTTGGAGATAGCACGACGGATACTAGGAGATGCCTGTGCTCACGCGAGGAAGACCACAGAGGCAAAAAGTCACAACAGCAAAAGCTGAAATGAAAGACACATTTTTCCTTAGCAGATTATGGGGGACCATCACTGCTTAATAAATTAACACATACAAAACAGGGAAGGGTACATCGATTTTGGTACAAGCCTTGGAGCTGTGGGTGCAGATGGTTTGAATATTTTGGTGTGCATGAAGGTAACCTCCAGGTATTGTCACCCGGCCTCCCGGGGCTGGGGCCGTTCATCAGCCGCGGAGCAGCCCACAGTCAGGCAGAGCTGTGGAGAAAGGCATTTGCTTAAACATGGCAAATGGTATTTGAACAAACCCCGAGCCCTGCTTTTCTTTGAAGCGGTTACACTCTGTCACGTAAGGTTGCTCAGTCGGAGCGATGCCCAAGTGGCCAGAACAGACTCATGGGCCTGGGCCTGGGGAAGCTGTGGGATTGTTTTTTATTCCTCACTGAGGCAGGAAAGATGGGCTTTTGAGGCAGTGACTGAGGCGTTACGCATTAATGACTACGCAGGGACTTTCATTTCACACGTTGCGTTCTGACAGTGAAAACCGGGGCTGTTATGTAAGGTGCTGGCTCGATGCCCTTCCATGCGTGACTCCTTCCTCATCACATCGTTTACCTGTCGGGAGGCCGAGGCCTGCAGAGTCGTGGGAAAGCTTGAGTAAGGGCCTGTGGTTTGGTGCAAAGCATCTCAGGACGAGATATGAAAAGGACTGACACAGCTGCAGAGATGAGGAGGTCTGCCTGCGATGGGAAATAGCACCTGGCTGCTCTCGCACTTGACTTTGTGTTGGCTGCATTCAGCGTTGGGGAACCAGCTGGGGGCCTCTGATGAGAAAAATCAAAGAGTCAAGGCAATAAGCAGGTGGTTGATATTCCATTCTCTTCTCTGACACCAGGAGGAAAACTCGCTTAAGTCCTGGCAAGAAATGCAATTGGACTCTACAAAGCCCTGTTTCTTCAGAAGCCAAACATCGTAGCAAGGGCAAGAATTACAAGAATTATCGTTTCTGCTCTGACGCACAGGTATTGACAGAAGAGGTATTTCCCATGGAGATTGGGCACTTCTAAGGGCAAATCTGCAAAACAGGCATCAAAAGAGACGTGGGACCTGGGCAAGGAGCCCCAGAAATGTGCCACTCAGAGCAGCCTGGAGGAGCCTCTCTCCCCCAACGAAAAAGCTCACGATCACCATACCTGTGGCAGCTGCCTGGCAGCTGGGTTGAAAGGATCAGCGTAAACAGTGGCTCTTAGCGTGGAGTCAGTGGCTGGACAGGTTTCATGGCGCTGTGAGGCCCTGAAGTGAGCATGAGCATTTTGTCTGATGGGTTTAGGTTCACGTTTCCAGGGAGAGGGTCCTAACTTTTACTCCATTTTCAAAGAGTAATTTTTCTTAAAAGACTAAGAACTATTGCTTTACATAATGTGTGAAAGTGACATATAACTGGAAGCATCCCCAAACTAAAGCTGTTATCAGCAATGACTTTAGGGGAGAAAAGGGTGCAGAGGAACAACTACTATGTGTTAGGGGCTGTGGGGTCTCACAGGGAAGGAGGGACCCTCGTGGAGCACATGACAGACACCTGGACATGAGAGCAAAACAAGTCAAAAGTTGGAAAGAAAAGGTAACTATAGACAACACGGCTGAGAGGTCAGAAAATTTTAAATGGCTCTTAAACTCCGAAGTGGGAAATGGACTTCCAGTGGCAGCGACAGTGACAGTGGCGACCGTGGCATTGATTAGGGCTGGGCTAGAGGAAGGGCAGGACTGGGCTCCAGGAAGAGGCCAAGAAAGGCCTGGGGGGACAGAAGGACGGGCTACAGGGAGAGCCCGGCAGAGCTAGCAGGTGCGTGTAGACACATTATGGATGGGGGGACTCTCTGAGCGGGACCAAGGGTTCCAGAGGAGGAGGAGGTTCTCTGGGTGACAGTCCGTCAGCGATGCCCTGGCCTGCCATGAGGCTTCCCTGGAGAAGCCCCGTGGGCAGAATGGAGCCTGCCTGGGACAGAAGTTCTTTTCCTTGGGAGCACATCCCAGTGACTCAGAAGTTCCAGGCAGGAAGCACTCCATCTCTAGACTACCTCTTGCTGTGATGCATCCAGGCTGCCTCTGCGCAGTTAGCTAAATCCTTTTGGAAATAATTTGATACTTCAGAAAAAAATGTGTTCATCATGGGAAAAATCTGAACGTTTTCAATGTCTCTGTTCTTATCCTAAATTCTTCATGAGGTGGGGGCCACTGTGCCCCTTCCTGTGCCCGGCTGTCTTAGGTCCTGCTCTGACCCTAGGCCTGCTGATGGACAAGGCCACCCCTCCCCAGTTCTGCAGGGTTCTGGAACACACGCTGCCTCTCCACGCCCCTCCCAGGGGCCGGAAGGGCTTTCTTGGGAACTCTTGGCATCTTAACGCAGCCCTGTGGATGTAAAGATCTGTAGCCTTTTCTTGAGTGTGCTCTTGAAGGCAGAAATTGACTCTGGTGACTAGGGCAGGACCGTTCTCCCCACCTTGTGCCCCCAAACCCACTTCCGAAGGGAGCGAACCTACAATCCTGATCGCTGGCAGGGAATATTTTAATCAGTCTCATCTGCGACACCCTAAGACGACTCTTCAAGTAAGGAGTAGGGGAAACAAGGGGACCAGAGACCAGGGCTGCTGGCCTCTTTCCAGAAAGAACAGACTCTGCCATCCTGACCATTCTCTTGTCCTCATGGGCACTTCTTCACCCTTAAGACACTCTTTCCCCTGGGAACAACTCCCTGGCCCTGTGGCTTTCGATGTCTTCCAAGTGCAGTGAAGCTTGTGTTTTCTTGCTTCTGTCCCTGAAATTTACCTGTCCCCCTTTACATCCCATCACTGCCTGGCTGAATAAGGGGGGTATTCAAGGGAATATCTGGTCTGTTCTTCTGGTTCTCAAGTACCAGAGGGAACTTCAGGGCCAATGGCCTCATTTTTGTCCCCATGGGATGAGGAGTGACTCCTATCAGCTAGCAGAGAAAGACAAGACATTTTCCAAAGTGGGAGACCACTTCGGGAAAGCCAGCCTCTTAAAGTTACCCCATGTCCTGCTCTGTGTTCAGTATTCCCCTCAAACAAAGCCGGGTGGTGAGATCGTGGGCCTCTCTCTTCTGCATCAGGCTCACCGAGCAGAGGAGGGGAATTCAGAAGAGCAGAAGGCAGCTGGTGGGGCCTGGCTCTGGGCCTCCATCAAGACTCCTTCCAGTCCACTTGCTCCTTAGTTGCTTTTAATAAGTCAAAGCTCAGAGGTCCGGACGAAAAACAAGGGGAGAGGGGAAGAGGCTAAGACTCAGTTCAAGTTAAAGCAGGATTATTTATTTTAATTAGTTATTCATCCCGACTTCTGGTATGACACCTTCTACATTGTGGCTCATATTTAGTTTCCCATTCATCTCTCATCAAAGACTAAGAGTCCCTGAGTAGCTATCTTTTCGCTTACACAGAATCTTACTTGGTGGGGTGGGGTGGGCGGGCAGGGGGCTCAGTGAATTTGGGCTCGGAGATTAGCAGTGGTTAAGTATTAGTGCACCTCCCCTGCCAGGTAACATGGTATGGTAGGTAGATTTTGGTTTGGGATGGCTGTGCCTTGATTTACCTCTGGGAATGACTTCTCTCACATACGGGAAGCTGTTTAAGTGCCTGCCTGTTCCTTGCCCAAGGACAGGCACGCAAACCTTGCAGGGTCAGTCAGATTCATTTTTCCTGGAATCTGAAATTTGAGCAACGTCATCAATAGTCAGAAACCAATTGAGCCCATTTGTTCATTATTCACAGCAGTGTACCCAGGTGACCCTGGTGAAGAGTCCTGTGTTTTAGACCCTTGATTCTATGCTCCTTCCTGCCCATGGAGTTTCCAGTTCTGGTTCATTCCATCCTGGTTTCTGAGCCTGATTTCCAAGCCATTGAGAAATCAGCTGTTCCCCCTCCCATCCCCACCCCACTGCCCCCCCACCCCGCAAGCAAATTTCCTTTTGGTTTAGACTAGCCAGGATTGGTTTCTGTTGCTTATTACCCAAGGAGCCCTAACTCACACCCACAATAAACCTAGGTTTCTGAGCATCCCTAAGTCACAATTGGCTTCAGAATATTGCCCCAAAGCTGTGCTAGAAGCCAGTGAAGTCTTTTCATTTACTCCGACTCCGTAGTAATCATTTCCTAGAATCCATCTCTTTAGTTGTCAAGTACATGTTGGTCATTAAATGACTGTGGTTTATAACTTGCCTTTTGGTTTATTTCAGTACTTTTTTAGTTCAATTCAGACTCAGCCAAATCTCTCCACCCTGTACCTGGAAAACAGGCTGGCTTCCCACATGGTCTGAGGCTTGATGCTCCTCAAACACAATCTGGGGAAATGCAAACTCGGGCAGGATTTTTGCAAAGCAAACTAGAAAACTGTAATCAAGAGCTTCTAAAATGTTCTTTCTTTCTGAATTAGTAATTCAATGAATTCAGGAATTTATCTTAAGAAAATTGTCAGAGAAGCATAAAAAATGAGTAGCATATTTATTACAGTATCGTTATATAGTAGCAAAAACTTGAAGATAATCTAAATGTCAACAGCAGAGAAATGATTAAATAAACAAAGGTCTATATTCATGTGTAATATGTACATTCAAAATCAGTTTTATAGAATATTTAATATTGTGAAGAGAATTCTCACACTATCTTGCGTACCAGGAGAGACAAACAAACCAGGACACAAAATCGTAGGTACAGGATAATGGCAATTTATTTTATTTAAATTGGGAAGGACTGCACCAACATAATGGCAGTGGTGTCTCTTGATGGGTTATCATGGACGGGTTAGTGGGCTGTAAACAATTTGAGGGTAGGAATTGTCTCTTACTTAAGATTATAGCTCTAATTCTTAGCTCAGGTCCAAGCACATAGCTTGCTAGTGAAATAATGAGTTTCTTTCTATTTTTCCATGGTTTTCTTTTAAAATAATAAACGTGCCTTCCATGTAAAATTAGAAAAAAATATTTTAGGCAATAAAGCTTCAGTGCATGAGATTTATTGAATTCCTATTTATGCTTCAAGGTCCTATAGTAGTTTTAAGACATGGCAACAGATAATTGATTACGCTATTCACCGAGAAGTGAGATCTGTGTCTCCTCCTTTTAAGTGGGACTGCTTCCAACAGTGAGTGTAGTGGAAATGATGCTATGTGGCTTCTGAGGCAAGATCACAAAAGGTTAGGTAGTTCTCCCCTCGTTCACCAGTGCCCTTGATATTGAAGCCCTGACCTCAGTGTAAGAGGTCAACCATTCCGAGGCTGGTGTGTTGGAGAGGCCATCTGGGAGTGCTCTGGTGGACATTCCAGCTAAGCCCGTCCTTCACCCCAAGTGCTTGGCATGTGCATGAGGAAGCCATCCTGGAGGTAGATGCTTTCAGCCCCCTGCCCTTTGAGTCACTCCCAGCCGACTGGGGTTTGGAAAGCATGGAGCAGAAGCAAGCTGTCCACACTGTGTCCCATCCAAATTCCTGACACAGGGACTCCCTAAGCATTAGAAAATGGGGGTGGTTTTACGCCACTAAGTTTGAAGTGCTTTGTTAGACAGCAGTAGATATCAAAACTGTCTCACTCAAATTTCTCCCTCTTTGTGACAACTTCCCTGAGCTTTCCCGTCCTTTCCACAATCCTAAGCCCAAGATTAAAATGTCATTCTTGTCTCCAAAAGCCCTTGTCTATGCCCATATCAGAATCTTGACTCATCTTGTCTTTCTCCAGAAGGTGATGAGTCCCAGGAAAGTTACTCTGAGTCATTTTGCGTTCTCAGAGCACTTAGCATGGTGTCCGACACGCCGAATCCAATTGATGGTCTTTCTATTCCTTTTGCTACTATTATAATGTACAAGAGAGATGGAGATTGACAAAGAAGCCAAATTTGGTGTGAACGACAGGCTTTCACGGACTTCTTTCTATCTCCGTGTTTCTGAGTTTCAACTGAACATCACGATGGGATGGCATTATACCTGTACACGGTCCTGATATCTTAGTCAGTTGGTGCCGCCATGACAACATCCCATAGACTAAGTGGCTTAAACAACGGAAATTTTTTTTCTCACAGTTTTGCAAGCTGCGAGTCTAAGGTCAAGGTCAAGCTGATTTGGCTTCTCCTGAGGCTTCTCTCCTTGGCTTGCAGATGGCAAGGCTTCTCCCTGCTTCCTCACAGGGTCTTTCCTTTGTGCATGCACATCCCTTGAGTCTCTTCTTTTTCTTCTAAGGACACTAATCCTATTAGATTAGGGTCCCACCCTGATGTGCTCATTTAACGTTACCTCTTTAAAGGTCTGATCTCCAAATACTGTCATAGTAGAGATTAGGGCTTCAACAAATGAATTTGGAGTGGTAGCAGACACATTCAGTCCATAATATCAAGAAACATTGGATTCTTAGTAACGTTTACATTCCTTGTAGTTGTAGATGTCAGTGAAAAGAATTAATGAACTCAGTGATCCAAATTCTATCCATAAACTTTTCTGGTTGTAAGTTCCAGGCTTATGCTGTTCTTGTTCTCATGCCCCTTTAAATAATGGCCCGCTTAAGTGATAGAAATCTGTGACAAGTTGCTCTTCTCCACAGCCAGTGACAAGATCTTATTTCGGGTAGGTTTTGTTTGCTCGCTTGTTTTTTTGTTTGGTGCTCAAGGAAACCTCAAATAAATCTTCAGTATTATTGTCAGCCGCAACACAGTGATGATTACAAAGTGACACATGACACGTTACTGTGTACCAGTGGGCATTCTTCTATCGTAACCCTGTCGGTTTACCGAAGCTGGATAAAGAGCATCAGTAAAGGGGCTTGGGAGAGAAACTGCTGTAAACAGTCAAAGGATGATTTAAGGACATGCAGAAATGCCAGGAGCTAGAGTGGCTAGCAACTACTGCTTAGAATTTTCTTCTCAAATTAATTTCTAGCAATTTCTTTTTCTGTCAATCTGTTTTTATCATTTTTTATCATGTTGCATAAATGAGAGAGTAAGAGAAAGCGAGAGAGAGGGAAGAAGAGAGACAGAGAGGGAGAGAGGAAGGAGGAGGAGAAGGAAGGAAGGTAAAGAAAAGCATGTATTTAATCTTCTACTGAATTGAATTGGATTTGGGACTATTTTATGCCCATATCTGTGAGCTTCAGGTGCTGAATAAGGCATGCAGCAAATGTTCAAGGTCACACATTTGTTCTTTGCAATTCAAATTAAAGTGCACCTATTTTTCAAGTTTTGCCCCTTGTTTTCAGCTGGCCTGTGTCACATATTATCAAACCGGCCCTCTCAGCACCCCTCCTCCCACTTTACTTTCGCTACTTGAGGAATAAGAAAACGTTTCTTGTTATGATTCATGCCATCACTAATGCAGGAGCCACATGAATCAATCAGCTTATTTTCACATAATGTAGCATGTTTACACAATTACCACCCAGCCTGCAAGGAGTGTTCTAATATTTGAAAGTTCTTTAGGTGAAAATGTATCCTGAAATACATTTATCTGCTAGTTGAAATTGGTAAGAATTTTGTTCCAATTTGTAAGGTTTTATCTCTGCTTAACACTATAAAGCCCTTAAAATTTTCTCTATCTTGAGTTGTCTGAAGGTAAGAAGAGATTCGATTTGCTAAGAGTCCTTGTTTTTGACATAAAGACTAATATCCATTCTTGTGCTGTACTTCGCAAAGCAATGACTCACGTTAAAAAACCTGTCAGGATCATGAATCCTCCAGATAAAATGAACCCAAGTCTTGCTTTCTTCATTAATTTTCGTATGTGCTCTCTGCTGCTTCACTCCAGAAAAGAGGCATAATTACCGTCTTTATGAGTCAGACTCATAGCCCTGCACCTGTTAGAAAATTAAAAAAATATTTTCCCCACGTCACATTACAAAGGGAGGCCCATTGTTCTCACGCAGTTGCTGGTGTTCACTCATTTGACAAAATGACTATAGCGGAGGCTTTAAAAGCCATAGTGATAATGAAAAACAATGACTAGAGACATTTCCAAATGCCAATACATAAAGATAGTAACATGAACTTGATAAACTCTGATTTTTTTTTTTTAATTGTTCATGGATTAATAAAGGAGAGTCTGTTTCTCCCAGGCATGACACAGCAGCAGATGTAGGCAGTTCAGAACTGTTTTCGTAAAACAGACCCCAGGTGGTTACTTAGGTTTGGATATAGAATCTAGTCAAAGCTAACTATGGAAGATTAGATATGTTTGAATATGTTATTGGTATAAAGATTAAAGAATAATTCTAAGTAAGTAAAACTGATGTCATGACTTAAAAACTATCCAGCTCAGGAAGGGGCAGGGTGTGATAAAACATCTTCACACAGCCGATTTCTTGCCTAAATGCTGTATAAAGAGATAAAGGTCAAAAGACTATTGTTTTGCAGATGACAGATGTAGTGTTTGATCTCTATGCCAAAAAAAAGAGCATCAACTCTCTCCCCTGGGCCGTACTTTCCCAGTGGCCGCAGGGCATTTCTGTACAAAGCTAACTTGAAATTTAGTGTAAATTAGCAATATATGCTACACTGTCAGTAGACTGGGGCACAGGAAGGAGAGTTCTGTTAACAGTCACACTCAGCCCAACTTACAGATAACACTTTCTGGCCTTCTGTGTACACCAAGAGGGAAAAGCAAACAGTAGAGAGGAGGTACGTGCTGTTGGCCAATGGCGGTAGCATGAGTGAAACAGAGTGTGGAAACGCCTAAGAAATGAAGGATACCAATGCAAATTCTCATCCTTTGAATCTAGGCCTTTTCGATTGAGTTATTTTTCATATTCTTCTCCTTTTCCATAAGCCATGAATCAATACTGAATAAATTATTGAAGAATCGATTCAATAGGCAATATGTAACTTATGTTCTACATCTCTTAAAGAAATTTCTTATTTCACCCATTTCTTTGTAAAATAATTATGAGTTCAGTGGTTTATTAAACTCCTAGAGTTTATTTAAATACGGGTTGGAGGATTGTTTAGGAGAAATTTGAAACCAGGACGACCAATGCTTTGTGGTCAAATATTGAATTGTTATCTGCAGAAAAGCAGGGTTTTGACTTACCTCCCTAAAAACTTTCATAGTATTTAATATGAGGAATTAGCTATCTGGTAAAGATGTTCTTTAATTTATTACCTCAGTATACCAATTGGCACAAAGAATTTAATAAATGTTTGTTGAATGAATAAATGATTGAAGAGACAATGATATAAAATTTAAAAGTATGAACAATCATTTTATTTAAAAATCAGCATTACTTTTCAGGATTAATTTTAGATAGCAATGTTTGTTCTAATTTGCTATGGACTAAAAATAACCAAAGAATAAAAATAAATAAAATATACATCCTGGGATTTTTCCAAACAGAAAAATATATTCTACATTAAGCATTGTATTAATTTGCTTCTCCTAGAAGCAGATGACTAGAGGAATTTTATAGCTTTGAATTTCTATATTAGAAAAAAAGAGAAAGGTTTAAAATAATTACACTAAGCTTGCGCCTTTCTAAGGAAGAGAGAAAAATTAAAGACTAAATAAATAAAAGGAAGTTAACAATAAAGTTAAAATTCAGGTACTCTGGAAAGTAGACATAAGACAGAATTCGAAATGAGCAAAGTTTATTGGGGAAAATTCCTGTAAAAGATAAAGCGTGGAGAGAAAGAGCAGCCAGGGAGAGCACGATGCAGGTCTGACACCCGTGAATGGAGAGGATGTAGTGAGGAGGGTTTCAAAGTAAGAGCTCCAGACTGTCTCGGCCAGCCCAGGGGGTTGCGCCCATAGACAAGTGGAGGGTCTTGCCCTCAGTTGGTAGAAAACACAACATCTGTGAAGAGCTATAAAGTGAAGCACAGTAAAACCAGCCATGCCTGAACTTACTTGGAGATCTGAGCAGCACATGTAGGTAGATTGCTATAGTCTACCCCTTGTGACACATGGATCTACTTCCTTTATACATCTGGGGCACAGATCCACCATGGTTCCTGTATTAGTTATCTACTGCTATGTAACAAATTATCCCCAAATTTAGCTGCTTACAGATCACACATATTTCACACAGTTTCTAAGAGCCAGGCATCTGGGAGTAGATTAGCTGCATGGTTTGGTTCAAAGTCTCTCACAAGGCTACAGTCAAACTGTGGCCAGAACTGGAGTCATTATAAAACTCAACTGGGCTAAAGAATTTGCTTCCAAGCTCGCTCGTGGGGTTGTTGGCAGGCCTCAGTTTTTCGCTGGCCTGAGGACTGCTTCCTTCATGTAGGCTCTTTCTGAAAGCTGCCTGAGTGTACTTATGACAGCAGCAGCTGGGAAGTCTTTTATAACCTGATCCTGGAAGTTACACAATCCATCTTCTCTTGGCTGCACAGACCATCCTTGATACAGCATGAGGGGAGCACCCAAGGGCATCAATGCCAAGGGTCAGGGGTCACTGGTGGCAGTCTTGGAAGCTGGCCCCTACAGTTCCCATATACCTCCCTTCCTAAAGGCACACTTGGAAAAGGGAAGTTAGTGGAACAAATTAAATCCCATGTCACAGCAATCAGTCTTGGGTCACAACTGTACTCATTGTCTCTCCCTCTTTACTATCCATTCTAAATTCCCCCACCTTCCATATCACCTCTGCTGGTCTTCTGGCCTACTGGTACCTGGGCACAGAGACTCCAATGTGCCCTGGTGGCACCTGTAGCTTGTAATTCAATGAGAATTCTTTATGTGCTTTAGGTGAGATGCACCCCCAATGGCTCTCAGGACTTCTAGCTCTGCAGAGCCCAGAGTTGTAGAAACAGGAAGGAAAACTTATGTCAAGTGTCACTGGAATGATGGTAAGTGGGGCCACTCCTGTTTCCATCCTTCGGTTCCCAGAGTTCTGTATTCTTCCGACACAGTGCTTTATAGATGTCTTCGATTCAGGGCGTATACTGATTGCTGGATGCTGGCACCCCATCTTCACAGAGCACTGCCTTTAGTTTGTTGAATTAGGTATGTTAAAATATTTGCCCCGTGAAAACAACCAAAATGCTGGATAAAATAACAAAGGAAACACTTTCAAAAGGCATCACCAAGATGACACAAAAGTAAGGATTCTGCCAAGATCAAAAACAAGACAAAAGTAGCAACTTTGAGAGAGGAGAACCGAAGCCAGCTCTCTCAGTGTCTCCGCCCAAATTCGGAAACCTCAAACTTTCAAAAACTTTTTTGATAGGAGAGGACAGGAGATAAAGCCTTGGGCCCACACAGAATTGCAAGTCTTTTAAGAAACTCTCACATAAAGCTGGAATCTCAAAGAACTTTGCCTTCAGTTGAAGGGTGAGTAACTGCTATGCAGAAGGAGACACCACCACATCTGATTTGATCTTGTTGCTGGAGAAGAGTGGTTGGAAATCTCACTTGAAAATTTGTGATTATAACCTCTCCCTCCATTTTTGTATGAGTTTCTATCATCTGTATCTGAAAAATTGAAAGAGAAGAATTTTAATTAATGTGCTCCCAGAATGTTTGTATAATCAGCTGGGAGGAGCAAATGCGACTTTTCTGGAAGAAAGTCATCTCAACCCAGGTCTTAAAGAATTCCTATAAAGATATAAAATTCCAAAGAACATAAGCTCAGAAAAACACACACACGCACACATAGGCATACTCCACTCCGTTCCGATGCCACCGCATCACACATGCAAGAAAATAAAGCACCCTGAGTGAGAACTGGCAGAATCAATAGGCAGCAAAATCGGATCTGTAAGGATGATCAGACACAGAATATAAAATAAGCATGTTTGGTGTGGTAAAGAAATGAATGTTTGTGAGCAAGGAATGAGATATGGTTCTTTAAAAAAAAAAAAGTCAAGCAGACTGAAGAAAAATTGGATTAAAATTTTAGAAATAAAAAACTGCTTTGTGTGGAAAGATTATGATAATGGGTAAGTGGAGGAAGGCCTGAGATACACAAAGAAATAGTGAGCAAAGAAATCGATAAATATATTGAGTAAATCTAAATAAACATTGACTACATATAATAATAATAATAATAATAATAATAATAATAATAATGTCTAATTTGTGAGGTTAAAGAAGCAAGATAGAATACGAATACTGGTCAAACTATAATACAAATTGGAACAGGGTAAAAACCTGTAGTTAAAATGTTCTAAGCTTCTTGCATTGTTTGGTAGAGCATCAAGAAATTAAATAAGCATGTGAAAATGTCTAGGGTAATGCCTAAAAATAGACATAGAGATCACTACTCCTAAAGGAGCAGAAATAGGGGGTGGGGAAGGAATAAACAAAAAAAGAAAAAAAATCTATTCAGAGGATGGCAAGAAAAGGGGGAAAAAAAGAAGAGAAATGGAAAGCACATAATAAGATGGTAGAAATAAATCAAAGGAAGAAAAGCAAAGACAGAGTCTTAAGATCCTCTGCCCCCAAACAGAATGGGAATGTGTACACACTCTAAAATGACAGGTGTTAGTTTCATATTGTTAGTCACAATGAAAAAATGAGCATAAACGACCTTTGCGAATAAAAGGCTTTATTCCACAAAAGCAACTTTAACTTTTGAAGACTTATGTCCCCAAAATAGACTTTTTATAGGCAATTTCTAGGCGTACTCTTACGATTACTAAATTTAGAACACGTGTTTATTTTTGCAAATTTTGGTCTTTGACTTTATCTGGAGAGTTTTTGCTTGTGAACAGCTGCATCATTTGTTATTTCTCTCTCGTTTTGTACCAATCTTAATACTCTTTTTCTCCTTTGTCTGTTTTTAGAAGGACCTGCCTTTTTAAGGCTTTGGCTAGGACACCATATTCTAGAAATAAATCAGAAAGCACAGGACCTAAAGACTTAACATAGAAAATGACACATTTAAAAAAAAAAAGGAATTTTAGGCCTATAATATTTGGCTTCTACAGGATGCTACATAGCTTCCTAAAGCATCCTTTTAAGATTCTTCAGTCAATCCTTCATGTAAGTCTGTTGTTTTTTTTTTTCCTACATACTATTTTCTTTTGTTCTATAATGCTTTTTCCATTGGTTCTCAGCTGTTTTTTTAAAATTTCTTTTTCTTGACTGTTCATTCTCAAATGAGGCAAGATTTTTATGTCAACACACAGGGTACAGGGACATCTCTCAAGTTTGCTCTGGGATAAGGGTCATTTCCCTTTTCAAAGAGACAACCAAAGAGGACAAGGCGATGCACCTGGTCACCAGTCCAATTTCCTGCTAAAAGTGCTTATTTCCCAATCCAGGCTTTGCTCCTTGTTAGCTGTGTGAATGGATGAGTTGCTTAACTTCTCTATGCCTCAGCTTTCTCATCTGTAAAATAAAGCTAACAAATATGCCATCCTCATAAGTTGCGGAGGATTCAATGAAATACTTTTAAAGCTCTTAGCACTGTGTATTGCCCATCATAAAACATAAATATCAACTATTACTATCATTGTTACTACTACTGTATTATTGCTATTACTGCTGCTACTACTAGTAGTACCGCTACTGCTACTAGTACCACAACTACTACTAGTACTGCAATCACATTGCACTCTTCTGACAGGGCATACTTCTTTCCCAGTGCTGCTCGGGCGCCGATATGCTGAGCCACTGCTGGGCTTGAGAGAATTCTACTTTCCAGGGTATAATGTACCACTGCCCACGTCTCCCTCCCCACCACCACTCACACAAGCTTCTTCTTTAGCCTGTTTTAGAAGTTGTCCGCTCAGAATGTTCCCAGCAAAGTGGCCTGGGTGCCTTGAGGGACAGCATCCATGTGGCAATCAGTGGGGGGTCCAGGTTCTTGCTGTGACTTTGTTGACTGTGTGCTGTGCGTATGTGACTTATCTTTTCCAACAGAGGGCTTTTAATGGGACACTGGAAAGGGCTGCACCACGGCCTATTGGCCAGATGCCATGCCATTTTTCCCTGGAAACTAGTTCCTGCTTTTAAACTGGGAACACGAAGTGAGAACATATGCCTGATGCTTGTGAAAACTGCCCTTTCACCAGACGAGGAGGACTCCACGCCTTTTATTCATGTCCTTTTGGTAATGAAGGACAGTCCCTCAGTCTAAGCTGCAGTGAGACCCTGATCCTAACCTAGCTGGCTAAAAAATATAATAGCCCTATTATCACACACACATTTAGATAAGTTAGGAGATTTGAGGCTCAATGATTCCCTCAGGAGGGCTAAGACTAAATCCAAAGATGGCCAAGGAAAACTGCTGAGATGACATCCTCATGATGTTTCCAGGAAAAGTCAGAACCTTTATGAGAAAAGCTACCTATTGAAACCCATAGTATTACATTTGGACTAAGATTTGTATTAAACCTTTAATGACTGAGTTTGAATAGCACATGAATACATCGTTTCTTCATTAAAAGTTTAGCTACTTTTATACTGAGGAAGGCCAAAAGAGGCATAAATAATAAAAATAAATAAATGAACAGTTCATAAAGACTTTGTGGGTAAAATACAGTCAGGATCATTCACTTGGGTCACGTGCCCTCAGACTCAATCGGACACCCACCCTTCCCTGTGTCTGTCCAACAGCTGTCCTAGTTCCTACAGGGGGAGGGATTGGGACAGGAACTCTGGGTGTCTGGGGGCCATTAATAATTAAGAGTGTACCTATGAAGTTAGCATTAGAAACATTTAGGACATCAGTAACTAAAGTAAGAACAGCAATATAGACTTTACACATATATGCTAGTAAAATGCATCATGACCAATTTAAAGCAACAAATTACAGATGGTTTGACAAACATTTTTAAGAGCCTTTAATACATAAGCAAAACAAACTCTAATATTGGTTTATGACTATATCTGAGTCATTAATAACATTAAAACATGGAAAAATATCTCTTCTATTACATAAGGCCATCTCTCCCTACCAATGTACTATGTCCAAAGTACAAACAGTAAAAATAAGTATAATCCCTTTTTCTCCAAGTTAATGAGTCATGTAGAAATCAAGACTTTGGTGATATTAACAATTATTGGATCAGAGTTCCAACCATGTTAGCTACAAAGAATTTAAGCCCTCCCTGATCCTAAACTTGATCTCTATGGCTCTCCTTCACCATTTCTACTGCTGTCAGGAGGCAGATATTTAAGGAGAACTTTTTTCTTGGTGATTACAGGTCCTCCTTAGACTGCATAAAATGGATGGGCTTGGTCTGTTCTGGGGTCCCTCTAAATGAGAGTGTCTTAAGAGTTCCAGGGGACGTGGTCACAGAGAACCACAAGACCACCACCAATACTGTACTCGGAAATTTTCCTCTTCTGTGATCTGAGGCTCCAGGCCAGAAGAAGCATGAGGTGGCTTTCGGGGTCCTCTCTCTGATGCTCTATACTCTTGGCTGGAGGCAGCCTAAGGATCTGAGGTCTGGGACCCCGACCCGATGAAGTACTCTAATCCATTGTGCCCCAAGTAGCAAATGCTAGATGCAAACAAGATCCTGGTTGACTTGACTTGCTAACTTAGAAGAGTGGCCTTTAACATGGAGTATATGAAGGACAGTCCCTCAGTTTGGGTACTTGGAGCAATTGATGATCTTAAGTTCATAGGCTTCCTCTATTCTCGACTTAGAAATACTCCTGTTCGAGTAAAGCGTCATGCTAGAAACTCGATATTATAGTCCACGCTGGGATTTTCTGAGTTCACTTACAAGGCAGATTGCAGTGATGGAAGTTAGACACTTTTGAACTAATGATTCTCTTCTTCTATGCCCTGGTTTTGTTAAAGTATATATCCGAGGGACACTTTCATGAAAGCAAGGCAAAAATAACATTAGTAAGAAATGTTGACTGTCAAAAATGCCCCCTCCTACAATACATTTGAATATAAGCAGTTCTTCATATTTATCCCTGGGAGACATCATTAGCTGACAAGAAATTTTAAATAGCAAAGCAGCATAGGCTACTTTTAAATACAACTAGAATGTTTTCTTAGACTATCAAAAATTTCCTAGATATAAGTTCATGGAATCTTTCCACTTGGCACTTGTTAGTCAATGATGTAATTAAAATAATTTTTTTCAGCTACTGCTTGAAATGTTTATTATAATGCAGTAAAATCCTCATCTTGTTTCATCTCTGAATGTTTAATATTTCCTATCTACTATTAATAAAAATAATTCCTATGTAAAGACCAATTACCTTGACTGCATCTAATTCTTTTTCATTAAATGTAAAAGGAAACATTAAAGATTGATTCATCTCATCAAAAACTGTAATGTTCATAGAAGTTAACTTTTATACTGAATAATTATCAAAATTTGTAGTATATATGTTTTAAATAGTAGTATATTAATAACTATAATTATTTTATCCAGAAGAACTTTATAAAATTATATATATATATAATATATATATAATATATATATATATATATATATGTGTGTGTGTGTGTGTGTGTGTGTGTGTGTTTTTGTGGTGATTTAATATAATAGATAAAAGGTTTACAATTATAAAAATATCTAAAGTAACAGTTTCATTTTTAAATGTCTACATTTATAATATATTGGTTATCTTTACAACATCCTTGGCAACTATTTAAATTTATGATGAAATACTTTGGATGCCAACTTAAAAATGTACAAGAGGTACAAGGGGAAGATTTTTTTTTTCAGGGTACATTGGCAAAAATATTGATTTACAACTATTACTAAATAAGATAGTGGATTCTTTTCTCCCTAACTCCACCTTTTCTCATTAACTCCAGTTCTATACTGAGTACTGTATACTCCTTTGAAAAATAAAAAGATTCTAGTTTTGAGAGCCTATGAGATCTCAGCTTAAACCTGCACAATTTTAAAAGTCTAGTAATAGAGAATGGAAACTTGGCCCTGGTTTTTAAGAAAGTCTGCTTTAAATCCATGAAAAGAAGTAGTCACTCGAATCTTGGCAATAACCTTAATTCCCTAGAAATTTAAGGTTGCAGATAAAAAATTACAACTGTAGAACTGACTCACTTTAAGAAGACAAAAGACAGAAGGTATCTCTTTAGATTAATGTGTTAAGACCACATCAAGCTCACTTCAGAGAAAGGTGGCTCTATCAATGGTCCACAATGCAAAGCCAGATGTTCAGAAACAAATATATAGTTTCTAATGTTAAATTTTATGATAGTCTATAATTAAAAATGCTTCATTATTCTAAAATATATGTCTATCTATTTCTTGGGTTCAAATTATTATAAATGAGAATAATAAACAGTAATAACAAATAACCATGCAAGTATATTAATGAAGGTATTCAAAACCTTTTTAATGGCAAATGAAATCAATCCCTTTCATAATTTTCTGAATTCAAAAAGTTTAAAAACTGTGGCCACCCTGTGGTATAATGAGATGAGCTGACTCAATGATGAGCATAATGCCTTATTGTGTTAAATACAGATTTTGAAACTGAGAATCTGAATCAAATTCTTATTCAATTGCTGCTAGTTCTACCTTAAAAAAAAAAAAATCGATCTAGGTGTAAAACCACAAGTTACAGTTTTATATCTAAGTGATTAAGAACTACTTTCAGGGAAAGTAATGGTACTCTAGTATTCCCTTCATAATTCTAATAAATTATCTAAGTATTCTGTGTTTCACAAGCCTCAAAAGACAACCAGAATTACCAAATTTTTGGGAGGGAATCAGATATTCAAATATATACCATTATGAGATTAAAATTTAAGATTTTCAATGAGTTGCCAATGATCAAAACAAAAGTATTTCTATTGGATTTTTTTTTTTTTTTAAATAACAGATCTCTAGTGCTTTGCGGGCTCAGAAACTTGGGTGATGATAGAAGATATTCATGAATATTAATTGAATATTGATTTCCTTTAATTCACTGGTTTCCTGGAGAGTTGCAGATTCACAATCAATAGGTGAAAAAGTAGAACTTGAGTGCAATGGGAGCTGAGGTGTTGAAAGGGTCAACACCATGTGGGAGGTGGGGATGGGCTTCAGAGTACCACTGCTTCAGTTAGGCATCAGGAAACTGAATATAGCAAGGCCATTTCTGTTCAACACCAACGCACAGCTCTTAAGAGGTAGAATACGCCAGGGCCAAGGGCACCACTGTGAACAGCGATTCACACACTTTTATATACAAACCACCTGGAGATCTTATTAAAACCAGATTTCATTCAGTAGGTTTGGGTGTGGGGCCTGATATTCTGCATTTCTAACAAGCTCCCAAGAGACACTGATCCTGCAAAAATTTCAAGCACTGATACTGTTCTTCCAGTCTAGAAATGAGATGTGTGACCTCATCTTCCAGTCTAGAAATGAGATGTGTGACCTCCAAGCTGGAGGCCCAGGCTCTCTCATCAAGTTGGCTGTTAAGCAGCTATAAGAATGGAAAATTGTTTAACCTTTAAGAGATCTATTATCTCCTGTAAAACTACAGGCATATACCAAATGATGTGTCAAGTCCCTTCAGAACTACATAAGGATTTTAAGAAAAACCCTATTTTTAGTTTGGCTGCTATCTTCTATATTTTTCCCCATAAACAGTGAGCAAAAATCAGAACGAAGTGTTATTGCATTATATTACTCTCAAAGGTCACCATCCAGTTGTGTTTTGAGCCAATATGACAGCTATTTTTTAATGTCACTTTCCACATTCTTTCTCCATAATTCTTAGAACACTATTCAGATTTTATTTTCCTTTAAGAATTCTATGAATTCTGAGTCTGTGGGGTTAGCTATCTGCTGCCTGAATGAAAATGTAGTTCTTATTATTTCACATTTTTCAGAGAAGCTGTAATATTCTTAAATAGAGAGTGATCCTTTAATCCGAGCCAACTTCATACACTGCACCCCTGCTAAGTGCAATGGCGGGTAATGGTTGCAAAGTGCATCTAATAGGGAACAAATTCTTTCCTTTCACTGAATAGAATTTGAGTCAGCTGCTTCCTGTTTATTCCCACTATCAACACTTCATTCAGAACTTGATTAACTCTTGTCTGGACTACTGTACTAATCTACCAACTGGTGTTCCACCTCCAGCCTTTCCACTCCATAATTATTCTAATACATCCCTGCCAGAGTAATATTTCCAAATTTCAACAAAGTGCTTCAAGTCAAAATCCTGCACCAGGCCCTTATTCAACACCTTCGTGCTATGGGGTCGACCTGCCTTTTCCAGGTTCCCACTACTTCCCATAACCAAATATTTTCTACACTTCCCATATCCATGACTGTTTATTCATCTTTGCTACCTGGTATAAATTCTTCTTAGAAACTCTACTCCATTCTTCAAGACCGATTATAAATTCCAGTTCTTGCTTAAACGTTTCCTGATTCTTGCAGCAAGAAGTTGAACTTATGCAACACCTTGCTTTTGATTCTCTTCTCAACACCTACCGCCTTATAATTTCTTTACGCGCTTTCTCACTGCTCTCTACTATACAATTCTTGGGCATCTGTAGTTATGTTGTAATTATATCCGTAGCTCTCACAGTGCTTTTTAAACTTTCTGTACTTGCTGAAGAAATAAGTCAATGTAAATACAGCTTCAGTATTAACCTATGATAAAGATGTTCAGAAACTTTAGTCTTATCTAGTATTTATTTAGGGCGAATTACTTAATCTCCGTGACCCAGTATTTGTGTGTGTGTGTGTGTGTGTGTGTGTGTGTGTGTGTGTCTTGTAGCATACAAGGCTGCGACTGTACCGTGTGTGTGTTGTGTGTGTGTGTTTGGGGGTTAGGGCTATCTAGTAATTTTTTTTACTCAGTGAATATAAAGTACTATGCTATATAAATGCTTGAGAAGAGAAAATTCTTCTGACTTTCTAGATCATGGTAAATATTGTCATAGGATAAATATGTTTCAGATTCGACTGCTGTGTTAAGAAAATTTTACATATGAATTCAAAATATACAAACATGCTATGTTCATACTTAAGATTCTAAAGATTTAACACAGTCACACAGTCACATTGGCTTTACAATTTATTACTACACAGAGTTAATATTTCAAAAGAAAAAGCAGAATTTCTTCCTTAAGATACCATAGACAACACCTCAGGAATTATCCAATATTGTCTGTCATGGTTTGGGGACAATTGAGGGTGTCCTGTGTAAGATACAGTGTATATTAATTGTTTTCTTAAAACATGAAAGTAAAAAAGTTTTAAATATCCATAATCATTATAGGATTTGTGAACCTTGGGAATATACCCAATTGATTTCTTGTGATCAAGAATATACAACACAATGACTAGGAACTGTCAGCTGCAGTGTATTAACACTTTTAGGATACTAGGCTGTTCTGTCGGTACAATATTGTAATAATTATAAGAACTTTAAAACTGAAGCTTGAGAAAATCTGTTCCATAATCAAAGAAATTAGCTATAATCTATCTATAATATTATAAACAAATTTTAGACTAATAGAACATTAAAATTTCTTAGTCTTACATAATTTTCAGTATTAATGTCTTCCAATCAATACCATTGCCAAAAAATATAGCTTTTAAGTAGCTCTGACTATAAATATAGTAATTTAATCCAAAACTAAAAAACTGCTTGAGAAATCTATGTTAACTATAGGGGAATTCTCTCACCTTTGTCCCATAGGAGTTAAAGAAGAAAATCAAATAGGGTTATAATTCCCTAAGGAATATTTTCTATGATATTATTTTCTTTTGGAACCTATAAATCCTTTTATTGAGGTCATGCAAAAGATTTGTCTATAAATTAAAACTTAATATCCATTATATGAATTTGAGAGACTTACTTTGTCATATTTACTACTTTCTTAATTTTGCTGATACTGTTTTATGTCAGGAGTTTGCTCATCAGTGAAAAAGTCAAGGAAGATCTGAAGGTGTTCTTAACCCCCAGGTCACATACTCTAGTGTCTTTCTTCAAAAATATAGGCGCACAGCTTAAACTGTACCATTCAAGGTCTAGGTTGAAATAAATTTAAATCTTGTCTCCCTGTTTATGGAATTCCTTCTCTGGTATACTTGTGGAATATAACTTATGGAATATAACACAACCTAACTTACTGCAAATCATGATTCTATTCTCAGAATGATTACTTATGGAATTACTCATTGTAAAAGCAAGAGTGTAACAACAAACCAAGAAACCAGGTTTTGCACTGACAGTCTTTACATCCTTTCGAAAAGTTTATGTGTGACTATCTTTATAAATTTAAATAGGTTTATAATTTAGGAAAAATGTATCCCTATGGTTTTTGAGGAGAGAGCTGTAATTGCAAGACTGTGGCAAAGCATGCATAATCACATAATAAAAACTGTTGCCCCAAATATTCTCTTATGCTTTTGCCAAAGCTTTCACTGGCTTTTGCCATCTACCTTATGTCATGAGTATTTATAATTTAAACATGTAAACACCAGAGCAGAAACATAGAGGTCTAGTGCAGTGGTCTCTGGAGCCTGGCATGACTACTGCTGACATTATATATGATTTTAGGGGGTATACCAATTAACATTTAGTATTTTAATAGATACACATCTATTTTAAAGTGTATTAGAGAAAAACATACTAGCAAATCGACCTCATCACACTGATTCATCCTTGGGTCAAGTTTCCTTTTTACATAAATTTGAGATTAAAAAAAGGGTTCATTTAAAGAAAATATTAGGTTAATACAGCGTAGGTGCTTCCGACAAAAGCCATGATGGAGGAGGCCAAGGCATCTCTGGTGAGTGGAGAAGGCTGGGGTCAGGTAACACTGGTTCTGGTTCTAGCTCTGTCACCAACTAGTGGACAAGTCAGACCTCTTTGGGCATCTATTCTTTATTTGTAAAGAGATGTTCTATGATGTTCTCTTGTCAAATGCCATTATAAGGAACATCAATCTCTGTAAACCAAAAATAAGCATCCTAAGCCTTAACTCAGGATGTGCTCACTTCAGCTGGTCAAGGAAATCAGTGGACCAAATGTGGAACTATTTTGAGGTTAAAACAAAACATCTACTACTGGTAGATTAGATCAAGTCTTTGAGAGATTGTAGATAAACTTGATTTTGCTTAGTAACTTTAGCTGTTTTATACATGGGAGGGATTCCAAGTACCTTTGGATTCTCTCATCAGTGTGATAGCCAAATAGCAGAGAGTTTTACCTGCCATATTTCACATGTCTTACTATCATTCGAATCTGGGAGTAAGAAACCTAGATGTCCTTGATGCAGTCAGATGACGGATTTAAATTAGGCCAGTCTTGGAAGAAAAATACACTTCTTTCAGATGGAGAAAAAGATGGATGAACACTGGGTGAAGGTAAAAAGTAGTGTTTTAAGAAACAGGAGAAGCCTGAAGCTTTAAGATAACTTAAAATGGCTGGACTGGCTCTTGGTTTTAATTTTTCACTCTGAAAACAGAAAACATGTTAACCAATTACCCATTTTTAGGGGTGATAAAATTTGAACCCCAAATTAGTGTTATGTGCCTCTACTAAACTCTCAAATCAAAAAACCCTGAGTACCAGAAATCAATCAATACTCTCTACTGAGTAATATTTTCATGGCCAGGCTGTTTCCTAAAATGATCTCTATAGTTTGAAAAGTAAAGCACCTTTTCCTTGAATTGGAGTTGCTTATTCCTTTTTCTAGATCTCCAGCGCCCCAGGGAAGACTGTCTTCCTAAAGGTTAGCTATCGCTACTTCTGATCTAGCCTAAAAAGAAATAGGACTCACCAATTAGATTGTGAGGTGAAAAGAGAAGATGGTGACGACGACGATGATGAACACTGAATATCTGAAGTAAGCGATTTGGAAACTATCTAAGGAATAAAGTACTTTCATTTTCTATTTAGAATACTAAATACATCTATCTATTTAATCTATTCAACTTAACAAACAAATTAAAAAAACAGCAACAAAAGCAATACAGTCTATTTCTTCTAGGGATAGTTCTGCTTGTAATGACACACACACACAAAAATAAAAAAGATGCTATGGGTGAAAAATTTTACCTATTATCTCTAAAAGGGCATGTTCATAGAGCACATCTAAACATACAATACAAAACTATAGAAATTGGCCCTCTGGAATACCAATAACTTCATTATCTGTTGTAATTTCAAAGGCCTCCTGGAAAATGTGGCTTTGCCACTTCTTAGCTTTTACAATTCTCTTGTTTAAAATATCTATAGGCAGGCATTCTTGGTCTGTGATACTAATTTGATCTTTGTCACCCTCAGTTACCAGTGTCTCCGGCACTCTGAGAAATACCAAGCAAGCCCTGTGGAGCTGCTCCCGACTGGATCAATCACTGCTGAGTCAGTCTCCTCCGCAGAAGGGCAGCCAGCCTGTGTCTGGTCTCGTTTACTGAAGATGCTCGACCCTTGGGAGGATGTGGGTGGGGGAGAGTGGGCAAACCTGAGCTGCTGACCCCCTTGGGCTGACCTGAGGTTGGGGAAGTGGTGGGTTTGGACGCTCCATGCAGGCTGGGGATTTTGATGCCTTTTTCGGAGCTCAGTCTTCCGAGGCTCCTCTCTCCCTGATTACTGACCACAGCAGCAGAGGTTAGGCTGCCCTGGCTGAGGGAACACGGTGACAACGGTAAACTTCCACTGAGCTTCTTGAGCTCCAGAAGCTGTTCTCTGGCTTGACTCAAAGCTTCCGTCAGTTCAAAGCGTTCTTCACACTCCTTACGCACTGTTTCCTGAAGAAAAGTGTTCTGAAATGAGAATAAAGCGGGGCGGGGGGAAGCATACCTAGCTTTAAACAGTTTACATATGGATAGTTCTTGGCATTATAAATTGAGAACTGAACTGGGAATCAGAGCCCTGTGCTCTTTGATTATCCATGAACACTCTACCACGTGGACAGAAAAGTCAAAAACGTGAATGATCTGTGAAGCTGGAAAGAATTTAAGAGAACATTCGATTCAGTCCTTGCAGTTTGCAGAAGAGGAACCAAGAGTCAGGGTCACTCAGGTGGAAGTGGTGCAGCTGGGGCTGGAACCCAGCACCTCATGCCTACCTCAGTGGGATTTCAACTTCTCTGCGCCTTGTGTTTCAGACACTAAGTCCTGCCCATGTGATGTCTAATCATTAATATCTGTCGTGTCGTTAAATATGTTAAATGTGTTATGTTATACGTTATGTTGTAACGAAGGTAGACTGCAATACTATTCTAAGACAAACAAATAAAATAGCTTGAATTTTAAGACTGAAAGAAGAAAATATATCAGCTATAGCATTTAAACAATAAAATCACTTTGTATGATGCCTTCTCAATAGAACCTAAATACACTGACCATTTTATATTCTGTGAGATATATATCAAAGTAAAGAACATTTCCTATTTTTAACTCCATTCAGCAATCATTTATCAAGTTACCAGAAGCTATAGTGGATATAGTGCCTGCCCTCAAGAAGTTTGCAGCCTCGTAAGTCTGAACAGGGTCACTCTTTTTGTTCCCAATAGAATTTGGAGCCAAGGGTGGAAGCTATTGGGGTTTAAGTCAAGGAAGAACATTTTTAATAGCCAGAGCTGGCTGAAGGATACCCTGAAAGGTTGAATCTCACTCGACTGGGACATATCAGAGAAAACTTAGGCTTCAAATGTGTGCCTGGACTAGAGGTCATTAAGGCCCCTTCAAATTCTTAGACTCTACATTTCTAGATTAAGAGTTACTAATCTTTCATCCATAGAATTCATCAAAATTACTTCAAGGCCTATGGTAAGAATTAGGTCTTAGATCTGACTAATGTCCTGACATTCATGTCTGCATGTTGTCAAAAAAGAGTCTGAAAAGTAAACAAGTCAAAGCGATATCTGAATAAATAAATACAATTAAAATGATTGTGGTATAGAATTCTTCAATTAAAAATGAACTTCCATCAGTTTAGCTTCTTTGTGAAAACAGCCAAGACATTCTCAAGCCTATCAGTGGAAAGCATTCTTCTAAGGCTTTACTGACTAACCTGCTGTCAGTGGAACTAAATAACAAAGCATCTGAGAAAGCACCATCTTCCTGTATTTCAGTTTCTTTTGATTATAGTCAGAAATCCATTCAATTTAAATTTGGTAATCAATATTGAAGAATGTGGAGTAATTCCAGATTAACAATTGCAGACTAATTTCCTATAAAATCAGTGGTGTGTTTGGGTCACACAAAGCCTCACATTTACACATATTATTAACATACACACATGATCAATGTATCCACATATATTTTTCAAATCATGAGGGATAATTACTTGGTTCTAGTTATTTTCTTCCTCCTCCTCCTCCTCCTCCTCCTCCTCATTCATTTATTCATTTATTTATTTATTTATTTACTTACTTACTTATTTATTTATTTATTTATTTATTTATTTTTGAAAAACAGGAGACCAAGGATGGTGTTTGTGGCTTTATCATCTGGGTCTCATGAACTCTACCTGAAATACTTGTTGAAAAGACAAGAGAAGGAGGGCTAGAGAAGAAGATTAATAAGATGCTACATTAGGTGTCATCTCATTTCTTGCTCCCGACAACCATATTTGACAAAGAAAGACAAGGAAGCTTAGACTGGTTATATAACTCGCTGAGAATAACCTAGTTCTAAAGTAGTGGGGCCCTGCCTGCTTCCAGGGACCTGTTCCAAGCTGCCTGTGTCTAAATTAATTGTATAATTAATTACATCAAGCGTGCAGGAGTCATTTTGTTCGAGGACACTGGAGCAATAAAAAACAGTAACAGTAAGGCATTATTTGGTTTTGCCCAAGTTTTCTACACTTAATCTAAACTTTCTTTTGAAAGGAAACAATATCAATGCATTATGTTTCCTGTCTACTAGTAAACTGCCAAAATATGTTGAAGTGATTAGATTTAATGGGTTTTCGATAAATTAGTATGAAAATGCCTTTGGTTAAGAAAGCTATGAGCATGCACAATGGACAAGTGGTTACCAAAGGGGAAGTGGAAGGGGGGGAGGGGGAAGTAGACAAGGGAAAGAAGAGATAAAAGAAAAGAAAAAAAAGAATAAAAGAATAAAAAAGAGAAAAAAGGTAAAAAAATTTAAATCATTTCTTCAATTAAAAAAAGAAAGCTATGAAGAAGAGTTAATTTTATTCGAATATACAAAAGAAAAAAATGGATAACAGTTAACAATGAGGTCAATAAAGTGGTGACATGACTAATACATGCACCAATATGAAAGGATAAAGTGATGGGTGATAAAGGATAAAGTGATGACAAGAGCTCTCGTTAAAAGAAATATAAAATTCGATCCATTTACTAAAATTAAATGCGAGTCTCAGAGGAAAGGAGTAATGCTCTATAGAAAACATTCATAAAGCAGGTCACTTGAAAGCTATTTCAAGCAAGTGACACGCCACTGAAGGAAGAAGTGAAAAGGTGGAATGAACCCAAAGATGTTCCCATAACAGTAATAACGGAAGCAAAGTGCCCACCAGCTCCAGATTAAACTGTGGAAGGGCTGCTGACTATCTTGGTCTGGGGCCCGCTTCTCTGGAACTCATCCTTCTTCAAGGCTACTAGCTTCCAGAGAAAAGGATGAATCCTCTTCTATTATTTCCCAAACGAGGAGGACCTCTGAACTGAAAGCAGGATCCGAAGCTAGGACTTCTATTTTTGTCTGTTCTACAAACACTATGATATCTCAGATGAATCTCATAATATCTGTATATCCTCTTCCACCATTATGTCCTCCTTTAAAATTAAGATTATAATTCAGTTTGTACAACCAGCAGTTCATGTATTATCATTTATTCAATTATAGAGAAAAAAATAGAAATAAGACACATCGAGTTTAGAGGATTGCTATTTCAGAGGTGGAGTGTGTGAGGCAGGACAAGAGTACAAGTGAATATAGCCAGAGTCAGAGTCAGTAAGACACATTAGTGGAAAATTCCGCCACATGTGGAAAAGAATCATTCACTCGTGGTTAGATTGCTTGCAGCAATTTAGGCAAATCAATTGTCTTTTCGAGTTGTCTTTTTGGAAGGCTGTTGCAGAATTTTAATATTTTCATTGAACAACATGGGAAAATGTGTAAAATGGAATATGTTCGGAGAGATTGAAAATCATGGGCAAACATGAAAATAATCAGCGAAGCCGGAGCATTGTAAGTGTTTTAGGCAAAATTATCACTGGCCATATTTTAGCGTAGTGAAATAGTATCACTGGATTTCAACTAAACTAGGTCAAGATGAAAAGGGAGGCATGAGCCAGGTGAAGAAAGGGTAGTGGGGTTTTCCAGGCAGAGTGGGAAGTGAGAGAGGGAGAGGCACATCTGAGGATGACGCGTGGCTTAGAATGACTCAAGCGCAGAGTACACAAGGGGAGAAGAGAACAAGACTGAGGCGGGGAAGAGTGAGCGGTGTCACACGGAGGATTACTTACTTTGGTTACATCCTAATATTAGAGTTTTAACTCAATTCTGAGTGGCATACGTAGTCATCGAAAGATTGATTTCAAGCAGGGGGCTTACACGGTCCAATTTGCATCAAAGGAAAATCTCTTTGCCAGCTCTGTGGAAAATGGCTCAGAGTGGGCAAGATGGGAAGAAGGGAGGAGGCCAAAGTTTTCATGGAGAAGGTTCCTATCCTGACTGTCCCTTGGTTAGGTTGGTCTAGGGGAGGGAGAACTAGAGTTCCTGGGTCCTTAAGCCATGCCAGTTTGTAGACATATCTGTAGATATGTTCTGCAGATATGCCTACAACACTTTCAGATGAAGGCCACTTTAAATGGGCTTGAAATATGCCTTAACTGTACTTCCAATGGGTGAGCAAATGTCAAAATAAATTAGCTCATCTTTCGTTTGAAGTTTATAATATAAAAAATTGGCCAATTTCCTCCACTCTGCAATGTAAGAGTGGTTTATTTTTATGTTTGTTTTCATTTTTATCCTTAGAAACAACTGGATTGCTTTCAACCGTGGAAGGAGCAAGAAAAGGCTTTTCTGGGTGACTTGATCATTCTGAAGGTGAGAATCCTAGTTGTGCTGGAAATCAGCTGTATTTGGCATAATTTGGGGGGAGCATGCAAGGAAAACAAGTCCTCAGTGAAGGATAAGCACAGATGGGTGACTTCGTCCACGCTTTATACCCAGTGAGGTCTGAACCAGTCATGGAATGTTCAGATTACAGTTTCCACCAGCACAGACTAGACATATCCCAAGGTGAGTGCATGACCAGCCAGCTGGGTGGGGAGCTAAGGTAAAAGGAAACTCTGTGGAAAGGTGTGGAAACCAGAAAGATGAGTAGGAGTTAGCAAAGGATGTGCCCAAACTTCTATTAAGGCTTCTGTTCAACTAATGTGATCAGCCCAAAACAGTGCAGAAAAACAGTGGAAACGAACCTTTCATAAGGCAGGAATGAGAGTCTGAATAGATTTCCAGAAAAGAAGTAAGATGGATGTCAAGCAAGTTCTTCTTAAAATTGTATTTCTATGCTTGCAAACATAATGGACACTGAAACGACTACAACAGACATACCAAAACGGAAGCAGAAAAAGAGGGCAATAGCCTTTGGACTGATCTGCCTCAAGAGCAGATTTTCAGAATGGGGAGAAAGAGCCCATGAAGACACAGTGTTCAGGATCTACTTTCCTAAATCAATAATCTAACTTTAATTAGATTTAATTAGTATTAATTAAATACAAAAAAAAATTTCTCCATATTTTTTCTTATTCTGTCAATTTTCTGGTGTTTATATTTTGCATCGCAGCTGACTGTCTCCAACATGTGAAAGGCAGCCTTGCCTGGATCTCCCTCTCTATGGCTAGAGACTGACTCAGACTGACCCGCACCCCCCTCCCCCCATCTGCCTCATGCCCCAAGGCTAAGGTTCTCAGGTTGTCAGTTCAACTATCCTCTTTGATAGCCCCTGCCCACAAAAAGCTTCCCTGACCCTCCCTCCCCTGTTCTCTGTGGAACCAGAGGTTAGAGAACCTCTATTTACCCCTTTACTCTTTGAAGAGACTCAGATGTTCTAAATTTATTCAGTCCCAAAGTTGAGAACCACTTGTTTGTTAATTTACTAATGGCTACTTTGGTTTCTCATAAATGGAATTAACAGAGAAATGTGTGCTGTTTCCTCTATATCAATTAAACATACAAATACAGCAAATGCATATTCTAAAACTAAGCAAATCCTTCTTGCGAAAAAGCGATTTGTGTTGTAACTGTCATGTAGTCTTAAAATTTAATCATAGAGTTTACATAAATCTGTCCTTGCCAGATTTATTCATAAATTTTCCTAAATAAATGGATTTTCCTTCCTTTTTATTTTTAAGTAGATTATATGTTTGGAAAATATTTGAAAACACCAAAGAGTTTTAGAGTCATTCATGATCTCAACATTTAAAAAAAATGTTTAAGAAGTGAAACCCCTGTGCATCTCTTCCTACCCCATAGTGGTACCTACTGTACATAAGTGGGTAAATTCTTCCTTCATTTTTTCCTATCATCTCTGGAGAAACATATGCACTCTCCCTTCTTGATTTTTAAACAAGAACAGATGCCAAGAAATGGTCAGGTGAACCAATTTAAACAGCTGTTGTAAAGAAAGCAAATACTCATCTACAATCCATTAGCCACAATTTTGATATCCAAAAAGCCCTGATAAGAAAAAATTTTGTAACCCATAACATTTGGTACTAACATCTGACTGGACTGATAATCGTTATTTATTTCACTCAGTGGGGTCATTCCTCTGCTTCACCACAGAAATATTATTGTTATTGCATGGGAAGGGCTGCCCTGGATCTCTGGGGCCATGTGTACTTTACTAACTTCCTAAAATTCAGTATAATTTGAATTCCAAAACCTATCTGAAACCAAAGTTTTTGTATAAGGGATTGTGGCCCTGTATAAGTTCCATGACTCCTTTTTTAAATACTTTCTTTCCTTAAAGTCCTTGCTAGTATTCTTCTCTAGTTTTTCCCCTACCTCACTAGATGTCCCTTCTCTGTCACCATTGCTGGGTTCTCCTCTTCTTCCCAGCCTCTGAAAGTTGGAATGCCTGTTCTCAACTCTCTTCTCTATTACCTCATTCCCTGGGCGATCTCATTCAGTCCCATGACTTATGTATCGGATGCATGTGGATGTCTCCAAAATCAATATCCCTACTCAGCCTTCCCCGCAAACAGACTGCCCATTCAACACCTAAATTTGGATATCTAAAAGACATATTAACATCATGTCCCAAATCTGATTCTTGCTACTCCTTCCCACTTGTATTCCTTTACTAGTGTTTCTCATCTCAGTAAATATCACTGTCTCTTACTCATTTGCTGAGATTCCAAACTTTGGAGTTATTCTTGACCACTCTTATGCTTTTACATTATCCAACCCCTAGCAATTTCTGTTGTCTCTGCTTTGAAAATATATCCTGAATGTGGCCACTTCTCACCTCCTTTACCACTATGACCATCAGTGTTTTTCTAAATCTTTTCGAGTCTTCTAATGGGTCGCCTCCATTTTTGCTCCCCTTCAACCCTTCAACCCATTTTCCACACAGCAGTCAGAGTTAGTCTCTAAAAATAAGTTAGATCATGTCATTCCCTTGTTCAAAATTCCCAGGTGCGTTTCTATTACTTAGAAAACAATCCGAAATCTTTACTGCAGCTGATAAAGACTATGTCCTCATAAACTGGCCTCTCCGACCTTGCTTTCTGCCACTGTTCTCCTTGTTGCTCACTGAGCTCCAGCAGTGCTTGCTGACTTCCTTGTGGTTTCTTCGAGGTTCCCAGGATATTCCTCCCCTTAGGGCCTTTACACTTCCTGTTCCCTCTGCCTGGAATGTTCTTTGCCTCGCTTCAGTTCCGCTTGAATGTTATCTTCCCAGAGTCCGCTGGCCACCCCAGCTAATATAGCACCTCTCCTTCAGAAAGTATTCATTTATCCTGCTTTTTTCCCTTCTTAGCATCTTTTTTTTCTTTTTTTTTTGAAAAATTGTTTACATGTTTAATGAATGCATAAACAAATGCAATGGGCACATAAATGTATACCTAGGCTTCTCTCTGGGGTTATGGGTTCATGGAGGAGCTCTTTTATTCAGAATTGAAGAATAAAATAGAAATGTGTCAGGCATCTGTTATTAAAGTTTAAGCTAGAATATGCTTTGTCTGAATTCTTTTATTTTTCATAGTCTTAAAAAAGATCTCAAGGTTCATAGTCTGTTGTGTATTTATTTTACTTATAACTTTCCTCATTTTTCTATAACTACGTTCTTCATCCTTTCCTTTGCCCCCCTCTCTATCAGGTCCTTTTTATAATTTACTCTTTTCTATTATTTTGTTACTTTTAAAATTAATTACACATAGTTAAAAAATTAAAATAATAACAAATTATAATGAAAAAAGCCCTCCTTCCTACTTCTAAGTCCTGCCTCCCAGAAACAACTATATTCAGGTTTTTAAACTGTTTCTTTGATATTTTTCTCTGCATTCCTAAATAACATCATGACACAGTTATCTTGTAATTTTTCAATTTTGAAGTCATTACCTACTGACTTCATAGAATGGAAGACAAAGATTTAGCTTCCGATTCTAATTCCTAATAGAAGTTTCTCCTCCCCCATATTTCTATCACAATTTTTAATTAAATCATAGTCTGCTATATATGGTTATAGTGTATAAATATTATGCACACCTGAGCCATATAGTATACTACGATTATATTTCCTTTCTTGCTCAGCTTCCTTCCAGAGTTAATTATTTATCTGCTTAGATTTTAAGTATTGATTACTAATTTTCACCAAACCCACTTACAGAAGTGTGACTATCTTCTCAACATGTTTGAGCACTCCATGCAATCTATTAGTTTCTCTTTGTTCTTGGAGTCATACTTCTAAAACTCCTCCATTCTGCTGAACCCAGCCTGGTTGTTCTCTACATCTGTTGCTCTGTTATTCCTGGGTTTCTTTCTGCTGTCATCCTGGGGATTCTGTCCTCCTCTCTCCTGTGTTGGAATTCTCATTTCCCGATTCCTTTCTCTTCTCCTTTTTCAGTTTACTCCCTCATTGTGGTGTCATATGAGTTTTCTGAGTAAGGCTGCAATATCATTTGTAATGATAAGGCTGAAGTAAGGCTGAAGTATCATTTTTTGAAGTAAGGCTGAAGTATCATTTTTTGAGAACTCTAATGTCTGTAAATACCCTTATTTGACACTTGCATTTGATTGATCATTTGGCAGGATATAGAATTCTATATTTCTTCAGAATTTGGAAGCTATTGTCTTCTAGTTTCTACCGTTGCCATTAAGAATTCTGATGCCGTTTGATTCCTTTTTAAAGTGACCCCCCCCTTTTTTTTTCTGGAAGCTTTTGAATACTTATATTTATCTTTAAAGTATTGACAGTTTATGATGAAGTGCTTTGGTGTGTTTGCTTTGCTACCCATGACGCTGGGGCAGCCTTTTCAATACAGAATTGCATGTCCCTTCAGTACTTGGAAATATTCTTGAATTAGTTCCTGAATAGTTTCCTCCTTTCCATTTCCTCTGTTCTCTCTTTCTGGAACTCCTATTAGTAGGGTATTAGATATTCCGGCCCGATCGTCTACTTTTCTTTTCTTCTCCCCATCTCTTTGCTTTTACTTCTGCTTTCTGGGAGAGTTCTTCACCTTTATCCCAAATATTACATTTTTTAACTTCAGCTGCTATATATTAATACTTATTCTTGTTCTTTTTTCATAGCTTCCTGTTCATGTTTCATTGATGTAATATTTCTCTTTTCTCTGTGAGGAGATTAATTATATTCTTTTTTTGAAGTTCACTTTTGCTTCCCACACTGTTTTGTAGCTATTTCTTCTAAGTTCTTTTTTTATTATTATTTGTTTGATCCTGGTTTCTATATGTCATATTAGAGGTGTTCCTCAAATGCTTGGTGATCCTTGGCTTTTTGAGTTTAAAAATGAATCTCCAAAAAGTTACTAGAAGTTCTGTGTGCCTAGGTAAGGGCTGATGGACTAGTATACTTCTCGGTGGGCAGACCGGAAAGGGATATAGCCATTTCATTGGGAGATCTCAATTGTCAGTATCCATAGGTCTTTTCTTTTGAGCCAGCACATTTTTCCACAGACGGCTCTTCCAATTTCCTTGCTATTGATATATTAGCATGGTTGTCCGTGTTCTAGAAAATGAATGGGTAAAGTGGGCTGGGAAGCCACACCCTTTAACATACAGACTTTCACTCTAGCTTTATCCCGCTGTTGGGTATCCTTAGATCCAAAGCCTCTCGTATTCAGGTTTTCTACAGTGTAAACCTTTGGTACTCTGCCAGCAAGGTGGATGTAGGCAACGTAGCATTTAGAGACAGCATCTGAGCATCTATCTGCTCCTTTGGTAATTATTCGAACAGTTCTGTTTTCAGATCCACTGTTCTTTTCCTCTTTTAGAGGTATCTGGTGTCTCCGATTCCTGAGCCTTTCCAGTGTAATGACACATAATTGGGTTTGTTCCTTTCAGGATTCTACCTCGCTCCCCCACTCCCTACAGGCATTAGATTTCAATGTCCTCTGGACTACTAATTACCTCTCACCCATACCTTGCTTTCCATTTTCCAAAATTTAGTCAACATCTTTTTCATCTAGTATCAACTCCTGTCTTATTTTTTTCTTTATGAATTTATTTGCTTTTTATTAATTTACTGTCATTTTAGTTGTGTTTTGGGATGAAACGGAGATAAACATATGTATTCAATTCTCCTTGTTTAACAAAAGCATTCCTTTCTCTTTTTGAATATCTTTCATCTTCATTAGATGGCTACAGGAACTGGTAGAATTTAAAACTTCTGCCCTTTTGTTTTCTTTATCTATAGTCTTAATACAACAAAAATATTGAACTCTCTGCAGTGATTTTTCTTTGATACTGATAGTTGCACATTAAGATTTTTTTTTTTTTTTTCACTTACCACATTCTTTTTCTGGATCACAACAAGGCCTGTAACAGTGGGGCCACGCTGTCTCGATAGGACTCACGTGAAGCTGGTAGAAGAAAAAAACTGGCAGCAAAAAACATGTGATCTATAACTTAGTTTTAAATGATAATGTCGTATTCTCTAACATATTATGTTCCTTTTCTGACTTCCCTCTTTTTTTTTAATGTTACAGTTTTTTATGTGTGTGTCTGCTCCCTATGAAGAATTTTCAGAGGCCCCCTTTTCACATTTACATTTCCCATACACTTTTATTTTCCATTTTCTCTCTTCTTATTGACCCGCGCCTTTTCTTGTTTCACCTTCTTGACCCTGTTTCTGTGGCTGCTCTCCAATAATCCCCGCTCCAGGCAGGAATGCCCACTTTGCCCTTGAGAGGCTGTGGGCTTTCCTCCTCTCCTTGAGAACTTTCATTATACAAAGAAAACAAAGTCCTTCCATTCTCTGGCCTCTTGAACAAGAACACAGCTTTCCTCTCCTTAATTAGCTTCCTTATTAGACCATTAATTTGTCTTCATTTTAATGGGAATTTGTTCTCCACTTAAATGTGGCTTTTTTTTTTTTTTTTTTTTCCCTCTCCAGAACCTGAGGAATTTCAAGTGTCTGGAATGCATGGTCTAAATAGTAGTGCTTTTCATTTTACATGCTACAACCTCTATTCTTTTTGGCTCATAACTCCTATCACTTTTATTGGCTCATTTCCTATTTTTATAAGAATTTCTGGACTTTGTATGCCTAACTAAGAAGCAGCCTTAATTATTTACTATTACGGTTCAGTTGTAATTATTTAACTTTTAATAGAAAATCTAGCCTCCCCTCCCCTCCCTCCACCCCAGCAAAAGGAAATCTGCCCCCTGGCATGCCCTTAGGTAACTTTCCCTGTGGGACAATCCCCTTCTACTCCCAGTAATGATTCATAATCATTTACATACCATCGCAGTGTCTTGTATCTTTCAAAAGTCCACATTAAAAAAATAATAACAATAAAACTTCATCTCTAAATGGCTTTCTTTTACAATTAATGAGCAGGAACTGCTCCAAATTAAGCTCTTCTGTCTGAAAAAGATATTCGCTCTTTACTTTTAGGCTAATTTCTCTTGGCAAAATTTCCTCCAGAGGCCCTGAGATTGGTAGCCCTAAAATGGCCCTGTTACCCCTGCCCTCCTGCTGTTGACACTTGTGTAATCCCTTTGCTTTGACTGTGGGATGGACTTTTTGACTCACGGAATTCAGCAGAAGTAATGGGATGTCACTTCTGAGATTAGGTTACAAAAAGACTTGGCTTCTATCTTGGGCACCCCCTTTTGCGCTCTCATTCTTGCTCACGTGCTTGCTCTGAGGGAAGCCAGCTGCCACGTGGTAAGGTTCTATGGAGAAGTCAGTGTTATAAGGGAGGCCTCTGATCAATAGCCTGAAAGGCACTGAGGCTCTCAGCCCAAAAGTCCATGAGGAAATAAATCCTGCTAATAACCACAAAGTGAGCCTGGGAGTCAGTACTTCCCCAGTTGAGCCTTTGGATAAGGCTGCAGTCCCTGACAATCTAACACTAACCTCATGAGAGGCTTTGAGCCAGAGGTACCCAGCTAAGCCACAGTCAGGTCACTGACTCACAGAAATTATGAGATAATAAATATTTGTTGTTTGTAGCCACTGAATTTGAGAATAATTTATTGTGCAATGATGGAAAACTAATATAGGCTCTTAAGACCAATTTTTAAATTTTTAGTCTATGCTTTTTATATAAAGTTTCTGTTTAGGTCATTCTTTCCTCTTGATGTCAATTTAATTACTCATTTAAGACTTTCTTTAAATTTCTCTTTGAGAGCAGGCAATGGCAGTTATCAGTCTTCTTCGTAATTACATATCAAGTGCCCAGCACAGGGCCTGGCACCTGGATAGAAACTCAATATATATTTACTGGATTTGATCTTTCTGTCTTTTTTCTACTTATCCTAGTTTATACATTATTCCTCACTTTCCATGTTGCCATTTCTTTTGAGATTTAAGAGTTAGAAAACCTACTGGTCTAGTCGCCTTGAATGTTCTCCCCTTTAACCTGCTGTCCCTCCTCTAGAACTTCAATGCTGCTGTCTCATTTGAAGCAAATCTGCATGCCCTCTCTCTTTCTCAGGGTTTCTCCAGCAGAGTTGAGTCCATGTGAACTCTGCCTTCCCACTCCTGCCTGGACTGGAAGCAGCCTCCTGATCAGGAAAGCTGTGCTGCTGTGTTTCAACAGGGGACACTCAATCGTCTGTGACTCCCTAACCTTCGGCAAATTAAGTAGTGTGTTTATTGTCATTTTAAAAGTAAAAAAAAAAAAAAAAAAGGAGGTCTGGAGATGAATGCTAAGACTGAGGGTCACTTTGAAATTTAGAAGTGGAATCACTAGAACTCAGGCTTCCTGAGAGAGGAAACAACATATCATGGAAATTCAAATTTGCATCTTGGCTCCACCATGCTGTGTGTGACCTTGTGGAAGTTATTCAACCTTCTTGAGTCAGTTTCTCATCTGTAACGTGTAAATAATTTCTACTTTATAAGGTTGTTTAAACATTGTTCTTGATCCAGTATTCTGTCCATTCCCCATTTTAACTTATATTTATAACTCCTTTGCAATAGGTTCACTTCATAATTATACTGATGTCATCAACTTCTTGTTTTGGCTGGTAATTTAAATATCGCGAGAACATGGTGTATTTAATTGTTAATATTATTATTAGCACTTTCCTTTTATTCATTCATTAAGATGCCAATAAAACCAACGAAAATATTACTTGTCATTGACATTTAGAATCTTCTTCCATTTGCCTTTATTTGCTACACTGCTCAAATATTCTAATGTGATATAACTTTGGTGATTAGAGAACAGGCTAATTGCTCTACTGCCTTAGTCAGTTCAGGTTTCTATAACAAAGTACCATAGATTGGGTAGCTCAAATAACAAATAACTTATTTCTTATAGTTCTGGAGGCTGGGAAGTCCATGATCAAGGTGCCAACAGATTTGGTGTCTGGTGAGGACCTGCCTCCTGTTTCACAGATGTCCTCCCTCTGTGTCCTCACATGAGGGAGCTCTCTGGGTTCTCTTTTATAAGGGCACTAATCCCATTCATGAGGGCTCTACCTTCGTGATTTAAATATTTCTCAAACTCTGCACCTCCACATTGGGAATTATGTTTCAACATATGAACTTTTAGGGGACACAAACATTTAATCTATAGCATCCACCGTTTCTAAACGGCTTAGTAGTTCAGAAATGAGATTGTTACAAAAAAAAAATTCAAATTAAAATATGTCTACTTCGGTGTAAATAAAAACACTGCTGAAATAAATACTCATGCATACAGAAGAAAAGACCAATACATGTAAATTACCTTAGAAGTTTAGGTTGACAGAAAGACAAATCCTAAAGAAAATTACATTTAAGATACATCGTCCACATGTTATTTGAACTTAAGCAACAAGCGCTCTAAAAGTTTTCTGGCAAAAATTTAATACAAAACAAATAAGACATAAATATATAATGATTACTAATCTTAGAGGTTTTAAATAGTCATTTGCAACACAGTAAAACTGGGCGCCAAGAAAATCTTAGATATTATGTAGTTCAATGTATTCATTTTACAGAAAAGGAAGCCAGGTCCAGAAAGGTTAAGTGACTGCCTAGTCAAGGACAAAACCAGGATGTGATCCCAGGTCCCTGACTAACAGTCCAGGACTGTGCATGACACCAAGCTGTCTTTCATGTTTTTGTTTGTTTGTTTATTTTTTTTTTTTTGAAAGAACATGTGCTTTTTCACTAATTGCAAAGGTGCCACCGTCTGCTTCTTACCTCTTCCTGGGACTGGTTAAATTGCTGTATCAGCTGTGTTTGCGCCAGCATTACTTTTTCCAGTTCATCTGACTTCTGTTTTATTTCCTTCCTCAAGTCTTCTGAAACAGAATAACTATTGTCAATTTCCTTTTTCAAGTGAGATTCGAATTCTGCAACCAAATTTTTAAGGTTTTCAATTTCCTTCTCCTTTGACTCAGATTCTTCGGTATACTGGACCCGGGATTCGTGGAGTTTTTTTTCAAGATTGGCAACTTCCAGCTTTAGATCTCTAGTAGCACCTGAGATTAAGTCAGATATCTGTAAGATAAATCTTGTATTAGTTTTTAGGCACTATCTCTAGGTAACTACAGAGTTCTTATGGTTTTAAGAGGCTTATTCTAAGTAATCAGTATACTGTTCTGATCAAATGAAAACAAAGCCTATGACATATGCAGTCCTTCAAGATTTTCTTTTTAAAAGTTAAGACTAAAACTTTTATTTTTACCACCTTAAATGGAATCACATTAATTACTTGAGCATCCTTAGAAATATATAAACCTCTGTAACTGGACTGAGCTATCAAGAATATCTCAAGTCATGATCAGGTGCTGTCTGGACTCACTATAGTGTAGCTTTGGGAGCTAGAAATGCCTGATGCTTGGGGATGCACTTAGGGGAATACTGCAATTATATTTTACTCATACTATACCAATAAGTTTTTCTTTGAGATTTTTTTTTCTTGTATATGATGACTGAAGGTATCTAACATACTACACCTTCTAGAACAGCACTGCCCAATAGAACTTTGATGATAAAAATATTCTTGAATGTCCAACATGGTAGCCATTAGCTACATGTGGCTATTGATGATGGTGTGCTGGTAAATGTTTAACAACTGACTCACAAACACACACAAGCCAGATTTGTATCTGATTTCCACAGAGTAAATACTCTCATAATTCCAAGCTACCAAGGTGGGTGACATCACTGATCACTGAGTTGGGAAGAAATGTGTGAAACAGGCTCTCGTTTGCCAGTATTGGCTAATGAGCATTGAAATGTGGCTAATGTGACTGAAAACTAAATTTTTAATTTTATTTAATTTTAATTAATTGAAATTTAAATAGTCGCATGTGGCAACCATATTAGTGCAGTTCTAGAGAATACCAGAATACTTTAAAATATACTGTTTCTCAAGGTGGTATCTCTAGATAAAGAGATGAGAAAATAACTTGGGGAATATTTTTCTCATAGTCGTGAACGTCTTTAGAAGGGAAAAGATTGCTTATTTTCTCTCTCCTTAAAAAAACAAAACAAAGAACAGAAAACAAAACAGGAAGAGCAAAGCTGCTTCTGATGAAACATACCCTTATTATTTATGCTACGGATATTGTCATACAATAAACATTCGTATAACAAGAAATCAGCCCATGGAGAATCTGGAAAACGTTCAGAGACCAAAGTTCCAAGGATTTTGTGAGCTATTACTTAAGAATTAAGTATCTAAAATTTGTTCCAAATGTTAAATTTGTATTAAAGTAATTTTTATCAGAAATATATTCACCACACTTAGTAATTTTATAAATTAAATTAATATGTCATTATCTTCAATTAATCCAGGGAGGAAGAGGGTCACTGCTGGTTCCAGACAGTAGTTTCCATGATCCTAAAGTGAGGTGACACTGAAACGGAGTAGGCTATCCTTGGGAGAAGAGGCTCAAAGAGCCGCAAATATGTTTTGATTTTTTAAAAATCAACAGAATTTTGATTTTTTGACTTAGGACTTCATTTGAAAAACTGTAACCCATGGCAAGTTGGGGTCTGCCTTTTGGCATTTGCCTGCCAATTGGGCCCTGAGACATCTAGAACTACAGCAGTCTGGAGGTGAAGGGGAGGACAGAAGGGGCACCAAGGGGATCCAGGGCTCGGCTGGGGGCGGGCCTAGGGAGCGAGAGGCCCATCTAGGGGAGAACCTGTCTAGGGGACGTGGAGCCTTGGGTGAGCTGAGGCTCCAAGGTCCCAGCACGTGCTCCACTGTCCCAATAGGATTTCACTTACAAAACATAATTTGAAAGATAAAGTTATCAATTGAAACTTCAAAACAGCATTTGCAGAGCATTAAACCCAAAGCATGAGCACTTTCTGAGTGTTGAGCCCTGGATACCGCACTTGTCACACACTCATGTACCTGGCCCTGCATATTGTTCACAGTGAACTGTTGGGAGGGCTGTACCACCTCCCCTGTACACCAGACAGAGCCCTTAAGTCTCGTCTGATGCTTAATTTACACAGACTGCTAATGAATTTATTCGAAATATGGTTTCCACTGTATCTTGCTTAATATACACATATACACACACATGCATATACATATATTCACAAACCCATGCATGTATAATATACTCAGGTCTTATAAAAACAGGAGAACCTTAACAAAACCTTAAATTATGTTTAGGACACATTGTTTCAAAAATTATGGAGGTGGTTACATTTTAAAATATATTTTCCTTCATTAAAAAATATTTAGAATTGAAAATATTTTTAATTAAAGGAGACAAGTTTCAGTTGTTGGAAAATTTTTGGTTATGTAACACATCTCATTATCTTTTGATGTTGGACATTTGAAGTGTTGGAATATCTAACCATGCTAATTATTAGTTATATAATTTATGCTGTTTTAAAAATAAACTTATTTGAATAGAGAAAATTCCATACATGGCTAGACTGTATGCTTTTATAATTTATCTCAGTTATTCATTCTGGAGAGTATCCAAACCATCCTACCTATGTGGCTAAAATGAAGGCATAGCCACCATGAGGAAAGCTACCAGAGTTATAAATACGATAGTGTTCTTAGGAGGAAATAACCAACACCTACAGTTTTAAATTCGTTAAATAATAATGAAAATCATAATGACAGACCTTCATTTGTAGTTCCTCTTGTTCTTTCTTATATTTTTGGATTATTTCTTGGTGTTTTTCCTTTTCTATATCAAGTTCCAGTTTAGCTTCTTCCTTAAAGAGAAGAACTTGCTCCTCAAATTCAGCTAAATGTTGGGCTCTTTCCTTGGTGAGTTCGGCTTCAATCTAGAAAATAGCATTTAAAACACATGTAAAGCCATTTTACCTTAAAATAAGTAAATAAGGCTTATTTTCAGACTAGTATTTTTAAAATTATAATGTTAATTTTTAAAATTAATCTAATTTTTAAATTCTTGTATTTAAAACAAAATCTGACTCAGAACTTAGGCCAGAAAAAAATGACTTTGGGTCAAATATTTCAAGATCTTCTAAGACCTTCTAAGACCTGTAAAATGAGTAGAGAAATTAGGACAATATATTATTACAGTTTTGAGAAATACTAAAAGCTTTGTCCTCTATACATTCATACCATAAACTCAGTCCTTGACAGCAATCCTATTAGAAAAAAAATTGTGAGGCCTTTAGACTAAGTTCTACTGTAAACTCAGAGGGGATACAAAATACAAATGTTGAGTTTTTAATGGTCCATTCTTGATGGAGACCATAGAGAGATTTGGAGTCACAGATGATCATTTTAATGTGACTGAGTCCAGAAAGTTGATTAAGGAAAACATAGGTCAGTGATGCCTATATCCATATTTTGACTCATATAGAATCACAGTGCAGGAAGGGACATTAGAAATCCCTGGTTCAATTTCTCAAGCTTCCATGAAATGTGGACAATATAAACCAGGACTTTGGATTCAGATGAAGTGGAGTTTAAATCCCGGCTCTGCTACTTTCTAGTCATGTGATCTTAAATTGTGACTGTAATCTCTCTTGGTGGGTTATAACTAGTTCCCTTGGGGGTTGTTACGATTAAATGAAACAAAACATCTGCATAAGGATCTAGCAGGAGCAGGGATTCAATAGTCAGTGGAAATGACTTCTGTGCTCTGACCCTTTAGTCTCTACCATGAAATCTGCACCAAATGATTGTCCACTCTGTGCCTCGACACCACCAGAAACTGTAACTCACTCCTTCCCCAGCAGCCATTCCCATTTTCAGGCAGCACTAAGCATTAGGCAGTTTCTCCTTTAGCTAAGCCAACATCTCTCTCCCAGTGGTTTCTAACCATTGGTTTCGGCTCTGCCTACTACAGCAAGAGAGAATAAATCTATGAGTCCTGGAGTCATTCAGCCCTGGGGGTTCATCTAGTGAGATTAGAGTCAGGCTGGCTCTAGATTTACATTGATTATTGATTATACATTCTAAGAGAGCGTGAATGCCAGATAACTTGAGAGAAAAACTGTCAAACCTGACTTACTATGACTCTGTGATTCAGGTTACTATAAGAGGAGAAGGGGAGAGGTCAACCTGAATTTCTCAAGGAAACACTGAAACTAGGGTATTAGGAAACAGAAAGTTTGCTAAGAAGGTTTTTCAGAAGCCCTTTAAATTAAATACAATGCATGTAGAAGACCAGACCCAGTGTGGAATTGTCATGTTTATGTTTTTCACATGTTGATAGGAATTGTTTAAAATATCTTAGATGGTAGGACTATGTTTATGTGAAATAAATGAGTTGATGATGCACATAGAAAATATAGACTGCTTTATACAATAATTAATAGTAATTCTGATAATAAGGGAATTCTGATTTCTAAAAACAGGGCAAAAATAACATATGAGCTCCAGAGTTACACAAAGTAAAATAAATTATCTGTGTATATATTCTAAGTTTTAATTCTTTTTGTTTTTTATTTATCCATATCCATTTCTAGCTCAAAGCCTCCCTCCCTGGTGAATTCCCGATATCTTCAGAGCATTCTGAGTATGCTGTTTTTTCAAATTCCTTTTATTGCTGAAATGCATAATTAGTATTTTATAATGTGTCTAATACTGATGTGCAAAATATTGTCTTTTCACTAATTATTTTCCACTATTAAGTAAAATAAGGGCTACTTGAACATAAGCATTGTGATACCAAGACAGTCAATCTGATAACTAAGAGGGCTACTAAATAACTAACGGGTAAGTAGAATATACAGCATGGATATACTGGATAAAGGAATGATTCGCATTCTAGGCTGGATGAAGTGGGATGGCTTGAGATCATCATACTATACAGAACGGCATGTAATTTAAAGTTTATGAATGATTTATTTCTGGAATTTTCCATTTAATATTTTTGGAAAGAGGTTGACCCCGGGTAACTGAAACCAGAGAAAGCAAAACCACGAAGGGTGGGCTACTTTCGTGTTTTTCAATATACATCTTAAAAATAAATTATACTATTTTCCACAGTATATATCATTACTGATTTTCTAGATATTTTCTATCAATTATTAAGAGAAGGCTATTGACATCTCTGACTCTAATTATGGACTTGTCTATTTCTCCTTTCAGTTTTATCAGTTTTTACTTAATTTTTAAGGTCTATTATTAGGTGAATAAACATTTGGAATGATTATCATGTCCTCTTGGTGAACTGATCCCTTTATCAGTAAATATGCTTCTTTATCTCCAGTAATATTCTAAATAAAGTTGACTCTTGAACAATGTGGGGGTTTGGGGTACTGACCTTCTCCTCACAGTCAAAAATCTGTGTATAACTTTTGACTGCCCCAAAACTTAACTACTAATAGCCTATTGTTGACCAGAGGCTTTACTAACAGTTGATTAACACCTATTTTGTACATAATATGTATTATATACTATATTCTTACAATAAAGTAAGCTAGAGAAAGTAAAATTTTATTAAGGAAATCATAAAGAATAAAAATATATTTAGAATATTTATCTGCATGTAAGAGAATCCACGCAATTCAAATCCGTGTTGTTCAAGGGTCAACTATATTCTGATTTCTTTGCTCTCAAATCTACTTTGATAGTAATATAGCTACTCTGGCTTTCTTTTAATTTGTGTTAGCATATCTTTTAGATCTTTTACTTTTAACGTATTTGTTAAGATATTTCTTTATATTAAAGTGCATTTCTTGTAGGCCATATACAGTAAAAGTCTTACATTTTTACCCAACATGACAATCTTTGTCTTTTAATAGGAATATTTGGATCAGGGCTTGGCAAACTGTGGCCCACAGGCTATATTTGGCCATGTCCATTCACATTGTCTATGGCTGCTTTTAGCTTACAATAGCAGAGTTGAGTGGTTGCAAAAGAGACCATATGTCCCACAAACCAAAAATATTCACTATCTGGTCCTTTATAGAAAAAGTTTGCTGACTCCTGGTTTAGATCTTTTACATTTAATTTGATTGTTGATTGATTAGCTTTAAATTTATCTTGCTATGCATTTTCTATTTGGTCCATCTCATATATATATTTTTTTCTTGTTCTGTCCTCTTTTGGATTGAGTATTTTTTTTAATTTTATATCCTTTTCTGGCTTATTAACTAACTATAACTCTTTGTCTTTCTATTTTTGTGTTCGCTTTAGGGTTTATGGTATACATCTTTAACTTATTGCAGTCTATCTGCTAGTAACATATTACTTCATGGATTGTGTGAGAATCTCACAATAGTATACTTTGATTTCTCCTTTTCCAGCCATTGCACTATTGTTGTCATATATTTTGCTTTTACATGTTATAAATTTCATATTAGATTATTAATATTTTTGTTTAAATAGTCAATTGCATTTTAAGATATTTAAATGATAAAAAACAATGTATTTATCCACATTGTTACCATTTCTAGTGTTCTACATTCCCTTGTATAATTCCATATTTCCATCTGGTATAATTTTCCTTTTGACTAAAGAACTTTTTTTAAACATTTCTTATAATGTGTGTGTGCTGGTGATATAATTTTCAGCTTTTTTTTTTTTAATTCAAAAAGAGTCTTTATTTCACTCTTATATTTGAAAGATATTTTCACTTTGTATAGAATTCTAGACCAGCAGCTCGCCTCTAGCCTCCACATTCTTTCAGTACTTTCAGTCCCACTGTCTTCTTCCTTACTTTGTTTCTGATGAAAAATCTGCTATCATCCTTACCTTTGCTCCTCTCTATATATGCCTTTTATTATCTGGTTGTTTTAAGATTTTATTTTTATCACTATTTTTGAACAATTGGATTATAATGTCCCTTGGTGGGCTTAAGGTTTATTGGACTTCTTGGATGTGTGGGTTTATAGTTTTCATTAAATTTTAATTTTTTCAGCCATTATTACTTCAAAAATTTTTCTGTTTCCTCTTCTCTTTCCTGTCTTTCTGGGACTTCAATTACATATATATTAGTCCATCTAAATTTGTCTCACAGCTCACTGATGCCTTTTGTTTATTTGTTTCGAGTTTCTTTTCTATTTCATTTGATTTAGATAGTTTCTATTGGTGTGTCTTCAAGTTCGCTAAACTTTTCTTCTGGAATGTTTAATCTGAAGTTAAGTTAATCCCATCCAGTGTACTTTTATCTTAGACATTGTAGTTTTCATCTCGAGAAGTTTAGTTTAGATCTTATTTATATTTTTCATATCTCTACTTAACATGGTCCACTTTTACTCTAGTTTTTAGACATATGGAGTATAGTTATCCTACTTGTTTCAAAGTCCTTGTCTGCTAATTCTAACACCTGTGCCTCTCTGAAGTCAATTTTTATTAATCGATTTTTCTTCTCATTATGAGTCCTATTTTACTGTTTCTTTCTATGCATGTCAATTTTTTATTAGACGTCAGATATTGTAAATTTTACCTTGTTAGATGCTGAATAATTTTATATTCTTATAAATATTCTTGAACTTTGTCCTGGGATGCAGTTAAGTTTATTGGAATCTGCTGGATATTTTTAGGTCTTCTTTTTAAAATCGTTAGGCTGGACCAGATCAGCATTTAATCTAGGGCTATTCTCTACTGCTGATGCAAGACCCTTCTGAGAACTCTACCCAGTGACCTGTGAATTACAGGTTTTTCCAGACTGGCTAGCAGGAACAGGCATTATTACTGGCATTGTGGAACATTTGGTATTCTCTCTAAGTCTTTCAAATGGGTCTTTCCCTGACTTTGGCTAGTTTCCCCATAAAAATGCACTGATCATACTTATACTTACTGGGGACTCTCTGTAGATCTCCAGTGTTCTTTCTCTGTACAGCTCTCTTCTGAGAACACTATCCTATAAATTATAGCTACTTTGATCTCCCTAGACTCTCAGCAAGGTCGCCTCATCTCAGAGAATCTGCCAAACTCCTGGATACCCACTCCCTGCACTATGGCCTTAAATTTCTTTCTAAGCACTAAGTTAAGGGTATTACACTAAAATACATTAGGACTTATCAGTCCATTTGGCACTTCTATTTTGAAGAATAATTTGAGGGTTTTTTTGTGTGTTTTATTACATCCCTTTAATGCTGGAACTGGCTATTCATTAAAGTAAACTTGTTTTCTCCTACATTTTCAATACAGTTGCTCAGCCAGGAAGTACAGTTCTGTTTGTTTTCACTATTGGTTTTTAAAAGCTCAATGTATTATTTAAAATGAGGTCAACAGTACAATTCTAAAATGTTCCTAAATGTCATAACTTAGTAATAATCTAAGAAAATATTTGGCTCTTTTTTCTTTATTATACTACAAAATGATAATCGATAATTGTAAGCATCTCACTTATTGTAAGTATACTGGCTAGAGGAGATTTTTTAATTACAAAATTTTGACTGAATAGTAACACCATTGTGCATTTGGAAACAATTTTAATGTTCAGCATGAACATTAATTTTCTTTCTTCAAAGCAGTACTTGAAATAAACAAAATCCATGACAATTAGTAAATATGCAGTTATTTTTAAAATGTGCAATCCTTGTTGCATAGCAACTATTGATTTTGTTATGTGCTTTTTATATACGCTAAAATAATTAAGAATAGGCACACATTTCCATCTACTTTTTGAACGTTAAAAGCATTTAAGTTTTAAAGTTTATTCTAATATGTGTATTATATATTTGTAAAAGGAACATTTCATTTCTACACAAAGGCACAGTGACCCAAGAAAGAGATGACAATGTCATATTAGCGATTCTTCTTTTTCATGAGAAAACTTTTAGGAAAGTCTTTATTCACAGTCTCAATAGCTAACACAGCCAAGGCATAATTATTATTCCTTGAATTACCGGTCTGGATCTTTAAGCTAAATGATAAGATTTAGTAACAAGAAGTCATGTCCTCTCAACAAAATGAAATATCCATTTATATTATAGAAAAATATACCTTCCAAAATATATCTGTGATATAATTAAGTTATTAGAAAGAGATTGTGGCCTTAGTAAGAACTTAGAAAATCCTACATAGGTTTATTTTCATCATCAAATTAACTTAGCATAGAGCAAGAACATATTATCCTTATATTGTCAGATGCCAACACTAACTTGGTCTACTTGCCATGCCTCTACCTCAAGGGGAGGGTACATGGAGCAGCAGTTCTAGAGTGGATCATGAAGGCAGAGACTTCAGTAGATTGTCCTTCATGAAAATCCTTCATGAGATGTGGCCATGGAAATGAGGAATTTCTATGCAAGCAAATGCAGGAAAGTTTATTTTATCAGTCTAAGAAGAGCTAAGGAATTCAAGGGAAGGGGAGGATCTGTGAATCTCTATCTACGTTAACTTCATCAGTGAAATTTCTGAGCCAAAGATGAAATGTTTACAATATCCCTTTATACATATTGCCAAACTGCTCTCCAAAAGGTTGCTGTAATTTCCATTTCTTTAAAGAGTAAGTATGAGAGGCTATCTCATTGTTTTAATTTTCATTTTTTGGATTGCTAGTTAGGTTGATCATCTTTTTGTATTTTTTAACATGTATTAGTAAAGATGGGGGAAGTAAATAAGAGTAGACTAGCTAATTGAGTACACCAAGGCTAATAAAAATTAGGATTAAAGAAGTATAGGTTTTAGAGAGGAAGGAAAAGAAAATGTGCATGCTAAAGAATAACAATGAGACACTGAGAGGAACTTTAGTCTATATTCTCGAATTTTAATTGTTACCCATACGAAACGGTTGTTATAGTGATAATTTTTGTTACAATCTGAATGTGCTGTCCCTGAGGGACAAGGGAAAGGAGACTGATTTATGGAGGGCCAATACTGGCTGACTATGGCCAACTGTGTGAAGAGTGGAAGTGAAAGTGACCTGAGCCAGCAACAATACCTAAAGTGTTTCAATCTGGTGGATGATATTGCAGGGAATTTCAAATGGAGATGTTGGTTTGAAAGAGGCCATTGCTTGTTGCTTGAGGTTACAAGTTATAGGGTCCAGTCACCATGGAGAGGAATCTGATAATAACCAAACCGGGTGTCAGGGCTTCAATAAAGCAAGCTGAATTTCAGTAGCCAGCTCTAATTCTAGATGCAAATTTAAGACATAATCAGAAAACCAATGCAGGCAGTTAGTGTTAGGGATGACTACCAGTTGGGGAAGAGAAAGAGTTGGGAGAGTTTTAGTGTATTGTGCAGGATAAGGCCCAGGGATCAGTCAAAGAGTATCAAGTTAAGGACAGGGAGATGATGGCTATAGACTCAATGACAACAGCTGAACATGGCCTGAGAAGGTAGGAGCTAATAATTTTTAAATACTACATACTTGTATTCTTTAAAATTAATAAAGTAATTCGTATTCATTGTTGAAACTTTAAAATTATAGAAAAGTCCAAAGACAAAAATCAATGCAATTTTTTTCATATTCTAAGAGCAAACATTTTCTTTGTAAATAGCAAGCTAAATATTTATTCATTTTACACTGCCAAAAGTTCATAATAATTTTAAGTAATTTCTATTCTTTTATACTATCTTCTTAAAAGCTAAGAAACTATAAGAATGAAATATTACCCTGCTTTTTTCAAATGCAGATTCTGTCACTTTATGAGAAAAAGGTAAACATTTCAAAATAAGTATTACGCTTTTACATGAGAACTAAGGGCTATCTCAATCTCACAAGATTTCAAATTTTGTTTTTACCTTTTTTATTTCCATTATATTGCCTAATATTTTGGAAAAGACATATGTCATAAGCATGTTTGGATTAGGAAATTCCAGAAAGAATCATCAAAAGTGTACATAGAAGCAAAGAAATCTATTTGGGATAGTCTTCCGGAAAATGAACAGAATTTTTAAAAAGCAAATAAGACACATGCTGGTGAAAGTCACATTATCGTTACCTTCTCCCTCCAGTTATCATCATTCAACAGCTCCTGTCTAAGGGTTTCCTGCAGCTGCTCGATGCTTTTCTGATGTGAAATCAGCATCAATTCCCTGAAAACCATAAACCCGACAAATGAGTCAAGACTCATCCCTAACATTCTTTTTAAATTGCATATCTTGGCTCAGAGAATATAATTTTATAACTTAGTCTGTTTATTCTTTTTAGCAATATATATACTGCTACTAGATATCATTTGATCCGTTAATGGCAATTTACAAACACTGCGTATAAGGTAAGTATTTTATCAGGCTTAATTTTTGCATAATAAGTAATGTTACTTTTGCATGAAATAGTAACAACATGAGTGGAACCATAAATATAATAAAATGCTATACATTGTGGTTCCAAAGGTTATGACTACGTCCTAACACTAGATAATATTTTGTTCCTTAAAAAAAAGGAAAATATGTTGGGATATGCCATAAAATTAACACACGTTTGTGGTTCCTGCTAGATTTATTTTTCTTTTACTTATCTCAAATACTGATAGGAACAAACAAAATTAAGTAGAGGGTAATGTCTGAGATGTGGTATAGTACAAAACATATTAGAAAATTGAAAACACAAAGAACATTTTAATATTTTAATTTACATAATCTTAAAGCTTAGTTTATGATCCTTTGGGTGAAGATAAATATGGGAACTTTTCTGAGAACTTTTCACAGGGCACAGAAATTAAGCCTTTGACTATCACAAGTAGTGGCAAAAGCTTGCTTGTTGGTTAGAGATCCTTCCGCCTTCTATAATCACCATGACCCTTCTTATTTTCTATGTAGATGATTCTTCTCCATTATTTATCCCTCTTTCTAATCCCTTTGCTTTCCATCATCAACCTCTTCCTTTTAGTGCTGATCCTTTTTGTGAAACTTGTGACTCTCATTTATAATTGCTGTTGGACATCTCCACCCCAATGATCCATCAACACCAAAGATTCCACACATCAAAAAGCAAATCCACCATTATCTCCTGCAATTCTGCCTTTCCGTTTGACTTCTGAAAACCTTTAACAGCCAAAATCTTTGGCTTAAAATTCCTGAGTCATCTCCAACTCTTTCTTCTCCTTGTTCTACCACATTCATTCAATAACAAGTTCTGTGTCTTCTGTTTCCTTGGTGTGTGTCAAACTATTTCCTCCCTTCTTTCTCACTACCAACAACCTCATTAAGATTCTTGGCTTTATCTCTCACTGAGATGATAATGTAATAGACTCAGTCTATGTCTTGATCTGTATTCCAGTCTCACTCATAATGTTATTAAATATGTTTTCATCATAATGAAAATAATGCCTACATTTCTAGTCTAGAAAACTTTAAGAATACAAACATAAGAAGATAGTTTGACTTGATAACCAGGATTATGAATATCATTTGAGAGAAATTGATTGGAAAAACAAAACTCTCCAGACTTCTCTTTCCAGAAGTATGTTAAACTAGGTACTTTGACAACTTTCCTACTGAAAATAAGTACAATTATATTTTCCTCTTTTAAAAAAGGTCTTTGAATTCATCAATGAGCTGGACAGAAAGTGAGAAATATGTATAGAATAAAACTCAAGTAAAAGAACAGAAAAAAAATATCAGTAGAAAACTGTGAAATCTGAGTAAAGTCTATAGGTTCATTAATTACATTACATCAATGTTAATGTCAGTTTTTACAGAAAACTGGTTATGCCACGATTATGAAGGATGAGCTAAAGGGAAAGATAACCTCTGTACTATCTTTATGACTTTTCTGAAAATAAAAAATTATTACAAAGTAAAGGTTAAAAAATGAAATGAAAGAAAGAGCCCCAGCAATAAGTATAGCATTGAAACTTGGTAGGAAAAACACCAACATTTTTGAGAGAAACTTATCTTCAACCTGGGACTCGAAGAATTTTTACAGATAAAGATTCAAGACCTATGAGATCATAATTTTTAAAACCACAAAACTATTTTTAAAAAACCAGAAGAATAAGCAGACACAAATGATGGTATAATTAAATTCACAAATTCTAAAGTACTAACTATAAAGTAAGGATGTTCAACATGGTAAAAAAAAAAAAAGATTGATTTAAATGATTAATTAAATTTGAAAAAGAACCAAACTGAACTGGTAGAAATGACAAATATGATCATTGAAATTGAAAACTCAGTGGACAGTCCAGTAGCAGATAATTAATAGCTGAAAAATGAAGTAATAAACTGAAAGAAATATTCAAAGAAATTATACAGAGTTCAGTACAGGTGGTCAAAAATATAGAAAATATAAAACAGAAGTTGATATAAGGAGAATAGAGTGAAAAGATCTCACATATATCTATTTACTATTTCAGAAGCAAAGGAGAGAGAAAGGGGGAGAAAGTGATATCTGATGAGAATTCTAGATTGATAAAAAAAACAACCCACAAATCTAGAAGCTCAGTGGATTCCAAGGAAGATAAATAAAAGTAAATCTGAGCATATGGTAGTGGAGCTAAAGAACATCAAAATTGAAGAGATCTTAAAAGAAGCTGAAGAGAAAAATAACTAGATGTCTTTAAAGGAACCAAACAAACTGAAAGCTTATAATTTTCCAACAAAAACGAAGAAGCCAAAGACAGCAAAACGATATGTTCAATGTTCTAAGAGAAAACAACCATCCACTTAAAGTTGGATATCCAGCAAAACTATCTTTAAGAATGAGGCTAAAATAAAATATGCTCAGATAACTAAAATCCGAACATTTACCACCAGCTAAAGGACTTTTACTAAAAGAGCTTCAAAGAACATGCTTTTTAGGAAGGAATATATTCAGATGGAAGGTCAGACATGCAGGAAGAAATGGTGAGCAAAGAAACTGGCAAACCCACAGGCAGGGAGGGCTTCAGGGGCATGTGATAAGGACAGTTGTACAGGGCCCATTCTCAGAAGGGGGCCCTGTGCTTTGGATTTCATGCTTTGGGTCCACTATTGAGAAATTCTTAATTGTTCTGCCTTTGACTTTGTGTTTTGTTAAGTGAGGTCTGATAGGACAATCAAGCATGTGCTAGGGGCTTAGGGCCTCAGCTCACACAGAGTCCTACCTCCTGCCACCTCCCTCACTCCCTAGCATGGTTCTTGACCTCCTGTTCCCTGTCCCTGCTCAGCATCTGCTGCAGTCCTCTGCTTTGGGTGGGGACCCCAGCCTGGATAGAGGCTTGAGGAGTATAGAGGTTGAGCACGTGCACTCCCTGCGCTGAGTCGTGGGGCCCTGGAGAGGAAAAAGCTTCTCTTCAGCTCTTTGAACAAGGGGCCATATATTTTCATTTTGCACTGGGCCCTGAAAATTATGTAGTCAGCCCTGCATGTAGGTAATTGTAAATAATATCATCCATATGAAATACTAGTTTTGACTCGGTGTAATTAATGAGGCTAACAAAAGGATGGAACTAGGACACTAGACAAAAATGTTAAATGTATGTTGGGATGGGAACTATCAGAGCTCGAGTGTTCTTAGGTCCTTGCATTATTCAAGATGAGTTTGAGATATTAATTTTTTTAAAGATAGAGAAGTAGTAAATAAAAGAAAGTATGCATCTACAGTAATATCAGACAGTAGATTTTAAGACAAAAGTCATTCTGGGTTGATAATGATAATGGGTTAATTCACCATGCATATTCTAAACTTATACGCACTCAGTAAAATAGCTTCAAAATATATAAAGCAAAATGTTATAGAACTGTAATGAGAAACTGTCAAATCCCCATTGCAGTGGCTAAATTCAACATAGCTCCCTTAGTTACAGTAAGTCAATCTGAGACCACCATATGAGTCCATGGAAGCGTACACTGCACAATTCCAGGCAATATGTGAATGGCGCTCCTGTAATGTGTACTGTAGCAACCAGGGTCGAACAGACAAATTAATTACATAAAAATTTAGAGGATTTAAACAATACAAATAATAAGATTAGTTTAAAGTACATGAGTAGGACCCTGAGCCCGCTTACTAGAAAAGTACATAATTATATTCCAGCTCACACAGAATTGACTACATATAACCCAGAAAGTAAATTTCAGCAATTTCAAACAATAGTTATACTATAAACCTGTATAGTCTAATATGGTAGCTACTAGCCACATGTAGCCACTGAGAACCTAAAGTGTTACCAGTCCAAACCAGGCTGTGCTGTAATTGCAAAATAATGTGAAAACTTGGTACAAAAAAATCTAAAATGTCTATGATAAGTTTCAAAGATAAGTACATATTTAAATGATAATTTGTATATATTGGATTAAATAAAATATTGACATTGATTTAGCCTGTTTTTTTTTTAACTTTAAATGTGGCAATTTAAACAGTTAATATTACACTTGTGACTCACATTAGACTTCTACTGAATAGCACTGTTATTGTCCATATTCTTTGAAAACAAAAATGTATTTTTGAATAACTCCTGGGTCTAATAAAAATCATAATTGATATTAAAAATACTTAGAATTGAACAACAATGAAGTCGCTTCATAGCAAAACTTATAGAATACAGCTAAAGCAGAAATAAATTGTGGTATATTTTAGAATATAGTTGAAAAAATGAATGATTCTCAGCCACGTGCACTATCATGGACAATTCTCACAAACAATCTTGAAGAAAAAAAAATCACTGAGTAATACATATGATTTTATTTCAATGAAGATAAAATATATGGAAAATCGAACATCTTTTAGGAATACAAACATACTTGGTAAAATTATAAAGCGAAGCAAAGGTACAGTGGGTATTACTGTGGTTTTTGCAGACACTCTTTATTTCTAGGTTGTTGAGAACCACGAAATGCAGGTTGGTGGTTTCCTTTGAGGAAGGGTGCAATGTGAGAGAATTAGGGAGAAGCACAGGGACTTCAAGCTAATGTAAGGTTCTTTTCCCTAAACTGAGTGATCGATCCATAGATGTTCTTCTTTGTACTTCGCACCTATATAAACCTTCTGTGTATCTACTCAATATTTATAAAAACAACTAATGATAAAGGCTGAGTACAGAGTAGAATGGGTGTGTGGAGGAAAGAGAATTGAAAGGAAACACGAAGGTGAGGGAATGGGCAGGTGAAGAGTACAGTGGGGTTTACTGACCACTGTGCACGCTGTGAACAAGGCAGCATTATCAGGCCCTTGGAGGGACAGAGGGAATTAGCAAGGCAGGGTCCCTGTCTAAATGGTGCTCAAAATCCAGCAAAGTAAAAGGAAGATTCATCGTTTAAAGTGTGAAGCAGACCCAGCAGTTTATGATGCTTGCTCAGCAGTCTCTAGGCTGGAGAAAAGAAAGTGAAGCAGAAGGAACAAAGAATGAAGACAGCAAAAGCGGGATTACATTCAAAATCTCATTTGTGGCTTTCCTCAGAGCATGTGGTCATTCCTGTCTCCTTTGCAGACTCATCTTCCTCCACCTGTCAATTAAATATTTGTGTTCCTCAGCATTTTGTTCTGGACCTCTTTTTTTTTCTTTCTCTCTACTCTTTTTCTAGGTGATCTTATCTAGTCCTATGGTTAAAATGCAACATAGATGCTGACAGCTCCCAAATTTTATCTCTAGCTCAGATCTGTTCTCTGAGCATCTGACTCATGTATCCAGCTCTCCACCTGACTGTTCTACTTAATATTTCAGAGACAGCTCAAACTTAGCATGTCTGTAATCTAAGAGGCTTACAATATCAAAGTCCATGTTTTGCTCATTAGGTGTCATCTGCTGCTCTGCTTCTCATATTTTGTTCCAGGATGCAGCCTAAGGAGCAACTCTTACCTGGAAATGCTGATTTTGTAGCTCACAGAAAAGAAACATTGCCCAAACATAGAATTTGTTAAAGCTTCTGCTCAGTATTGGTGCACATTACTTCTCTCACCTTTCAGTGGCAAGAACAAAGTCAAATGGCCACGTCTGATGTCAGTCAGGTGCAGGTACATAATCCTCTCACTGTAAGGTGCACAGTAAGTCACCGGGCACCAGGTGGAGTCCATCGCAACTCCGAAATCTCACTGGACGCCATTTTGAGGATTCCTGTCCTGTTGAGAAGCTTCCCTTCCTTAGACTATGGTTCTTTCACATGGGAGTGATTTCTTGGTCCAGTTTTCTCCATAGCTCCTGGGTTTCCTCTCTGATATGTACTTTCTTTTCCATTGTCTATCTTGGCCACATTAGAAGAGAGCACTGGAGATTTTTTTCCCTGTTGGGAAACAGCTTTCTCAACTTCCTTCCTTTCCACAGAAGATTTGCCATGGCAGGGTGTGGGGGTGGGGTATGTGGTTTCAAGAAGACTTAAAAAATAAAAAGATTTCTTGAGATATAATTGACAAACAATAAACTGCAAGTTTGAAGTATATATAGAGATGAGTTCTGACACGCATATAAATCTGTGAAACCATCACTGCAATCAAGAAAATGAATATATCCATCATCCTTCCAAGTTTTCTCATGCCCTTTTCTAATCTCTTACTCCTGCCCTCTTATCCCAAGGTAATCAATGGTTTGCTTTCTGTCACTATAGATGAGTTGGTGTTTTTAGAATTCTATATAAAATTCTCTATATTTCATATAGTATATTTTTATTCTGCCTGGCATCTTTCACTCAGTGTACTTCCTTTTAGATTCCTCCATGTAGTACCATGTATCGACAGTTAATTCATTTTTATTGCATTGTATGAATATACCACAATTTGTTTATCAATTCACCTACTGATGAACATTTAGATTGTTTCACAGGTTTTGGATGTTATAAACGAATCTGCTATCGATAGCTGTGTACAGGTTTTTGTATAAATATTCCCTTTCATTTTTCTCAAGTAAATACCTAGAGTGAAATGCCTGGGTAAGAAGGTAAGTGTATGTTTAACTTTTTCAGAAACTTCCAAACTGTTTTCCACAGAGGTAGTACTGTTTTATAATTAGGTTGGCCGTAAAGTTCAAGTCTTCTGCAGCCTCACTGATTTTTCCGTCTACTTGTTTTATCTATTATTGAGAGAAGGCTACTGAAATCTCTAACAATAATTGTGAATTTTCCTACTTTTATATTTCTATCAGTTTTTGCTTCATGTGCTTTTAAACTATATTATTAGATGTACAAACATTTAGGATTGTTACGTTCTCATGATGAATTGATCTATTATCATTTTGAAATAAATTTCCTCTTTCCTGGCAATATTCTTTGTTTTAAAATTTACTTTGCCTTATATTAATAGACACATTCCAGCTTTCTTTTGATTAGTGTCGGCATGGGATATATTTTTCTATTCTTTTACTTTTAATCTATTTGTGTCTTTATATTTCTAAGACATTCCCTGTAGATAGTATATAGTTAAATCTTACTTTTTCATACAATCTAATAATCTCTGCCTTTTAATTGGAACGTTTAGGCAATTTATATTTAATTAAACTGTTGACATGATTAGGCTTAAATCTATCATCTTGCTATTTGTTTCCTATTTGTCTCATCTGTTGTTCTTTTTTTCTTCTTTCTCTGCCTTCTTTTGAATTTCGTATATGTCTCATGATGTAATTTTATCTGCTTTGTTGGCTTACAAGCTACAACTCTCTGTTTAATTTTATTAAAGTAATTGCTATAGTGTTGATAATAGCCATTTTTAACTTATCTTATGGTTCTGGTAGGCTGAATAATCACCTTCAAAGATATCCATGTCCTAATCCTCACAATCTGTAAATATGTTACCTTACATGGCAAAAGGGACTTTGCAGACATGATTAAGTTGAGGATCATGGGATGGGGAGATTCTCTTGAATTATCTGGATGTACCTTAAATGTAATTACTAAGGTCTTTATATGAGAGAGGAAAGAAAGTTAATGTGGGCGAAGGTGATGCTGTGACAACAGAAACAGAGGTTAGATTCATGGGGCTGGGATTCAAGGAATACCAGCAGCCTCTAAACTAGAAAACACAAGAAATGGGTCCTTCCCTGGAGCCTCCAGAAAGAACCAGCTCTACTGACACCTGGATTTTAGTCCCTTAAGGTTAATTTGGACTTCCAACCTTCAGAATTGTAAGATAATAAATCCATGTTGTTTTAAGCCACTAAGTTTGTGGTAATTTGTTATAGCAGCTATAAGAAACTAATAAGTTTAATATGGTCTAATCTTAAACTTCAGGTATAAGATTAGAATCTTATAACAGTAATCATGATCAAATAAAAAGCAGCAGTCAATATAAATAATGTAGTACTTCACTTGGTTTTCAAAATGCCAGTGTCATAGAATGAATGTGGCTGGCCATGTACTTGTTAGAGTTCTGACAATTTCATTCACATTATTTCTTAAGCTAAGTTTCCTATTTGAAAAGAGGTCTTAATGATTAGAAAATTCTGAGAGCATTTCCAGATGGGTGCCTGTGAGTAGATTATAAGTTATTCTTACTATAAAATAGATGGTACTGACTATTTGAGGTGATCAAATTTCGGTCTCCCTGGGGATAGTTATAATTTTGATACCACCAAAAGTAGAATCCATTCCAAATACATTCCTCTGATGGATCTAGCACAAAACACCACTGTTATATATATCCTTTTAGAACAAAACTGTGAGAATCTAGTAGATTACGGAAGCTAGAGTATAGTAGGCCAAGGTTTAAACAAGGTTAATGAAGTGATAATTCTTCACTAAATTTTCAAAGAATTATGAAGTTCCTTATGGTTTTTGTACAAAGTATAAGGTGTTTTGAGTAAGCTTTTAGAGAAATTATGATCTTGCATCTGTGATGGTAAGTTTGCTTGATATTTATGGCTACAGAAATAAGGACTTTCACATGCCTGTGATTCTTGCTGAACCTTGGTTCCTGATCCTAAGAACTCTACAGTATGATGCTTTCACAGGACACGGCAGACACAAAGATAATACGTGGTGTTACAAACACTTACTGTTCTTGATTGGCATGGGCGAGGCCTTGAGTACCACATACAGAGATGATGATATGTGTGAAAAGATAATTTTTATTCCAAAATGTAAAAACCAAATTTATATAGTACAACCATGGAAGAGCTTGCACATTGTTCAGGAATAGAAAACATCCTAAGACATTGATAAAGAAAAAGCAATCTGTGTTGAAAGGAACTATCAAGGGTCAACTTTGACTCTAGTGAGAGACTTTCTGCTAGAAATCCAGAGGAATGATAAGAAATAAAACATAATTGTTAGGGGCATATTCCATATTTTCTATGTTATAAACAGCTGAAAATGTTCAGCTATTTTTCAATATCATACAGATATCCAATTTCCTCTCCAGAACCATTTCTAGAGATATTGCTGCTTTAGAATTATAGGAAACGACACAGATTTAGGTCCTAAATTTGGGTTTTACTAAGAATCCAATAAAGAAGATTATCTCTAGAATCCAAAAGTTTGAATTGTACTCCCAGCTCTGATTTTGTGGCAAGTTAGAAACTTTCTGGGCCTGAGAAAAATACTGAGAGCTGCTGAGTTTTTAGATCCTGTGATCAGTGGTTTGATTGGAATTAAATTCCTCTCCATCCATACACGCATCCATCCAGCAAATATTTGAGTGCCTACTGTGTGTCAGGTACTGTTTTAGTCTCTAGTGATACAGTAGTATTTTTTCTTGACAGTCTTTGGAAATACATTAATGCAATTCTTTAATTTTTAGAAGAGATGAAGATCCTGAGTGGTAAATGACTATCTGAAGTGATGTTATTCGCAAGAGACAAAGCAGGCTGCAGCTTACACCAGCCTGGGGCTCTCTACAGTACGTTATGCTGCCTTAACTTTTCACATTTGAGATAAATGAGTGGTTACCTGCAGCACTCTATCCTGCAATTTTGCCGGATTTTTTTTTTTTTTAATAATGATTTTGGAGTTGGCACAATAGGCTAATTAGGATCTACTTGCAATTAAGAGTATTTATTTTTAAAACGTTCACTTTTAAATTCTTAGACCAAAGAGAATCTAGTTTCTTATATACATGAAGAAATAGAGATTCCCATAACGGTAGTTAAAAATGTAACTGCAAAAAATTGTCAAACCATAATGTCAAATGACAGCTTCAAATTTGGTTTCACAAGTTGTTCTAAAAGAGAACATTGTCAATCAAAGAGATAATTTTGATTTCGCCACAACTCCTGCCTCCACTAAAAGCAATAAGTCTGTGATATCATAAGAAGTCAAGTCTCTTGTTCTGAGAGCTGTTAATGAATAGGAATTCAGAGAAAGAAGTGAGTCTTAGAAAAAAAATTGATGAGGTTTGTTATTTTAGAATGATATCCCTTAGGGCACGTCAGGCACTTCATTTCATAATGCTTTAAACTAACAGGATAGCATTCAAATTGAATCACTCCGTGGACTAATCTTTATAATTCTAAGAGTAAAGAAGATAATATTGAATTCAACAGACATTTACTGAATATCCACATCACCAGTGGAAGGTATAAAAATTATTAAGATATGATGCTTTAAGGTTAGCAATGTAAGATGCTTTAAGGTTAGCAATGTAAGATGAAAGAGAAGGAACTAGTATGATCTGAACATCTACAACCTACCAAGCAAAATACTAGACGTGTTAATAATATTCACAAGAAGATAGCTATTACTAATATGCCCATTTTACAGATAAGGAAAATGAACCTTAAAGTGGTTAAGTTATTCAAACTGCAGACTGACCGAGTTGGGATTTAAACCTATGTTTGCCTAACTCTAAAGTCCATTTTTTAAATACTAAGCCACTCTACCAGAAGGTAACGGAACATTAAAACATTGCTTCTAAATCCCTTTCTATAGTCTACACTTCTTATTGCTTCTAGCCTTCACGAAAATAGGACAAGCCTCAATAAAGTAACTAAACACTAAGCTTCTCTTTCTCTAGAATGTGTTGTGAAATTTTTGAGTTCTGTTTTCATTCTGAAGATAGCGCTCCACTTCTGATTTTGCCAACGCACCTGACTAGTAGGCAAAACTCGCCATCTTATATTTATTATAGAAGTGAATAGGGGTGGTAAGTAAGCGAGGGGAGAGGCAGAGGAGACACAAAGGAAACACTGAAGTTTTCCGCTTTCTGCAGGGCTGGGAGTCCCCTGAAGACGCAGAGTTATAACACGGTTGAGAAAGAGAAGTCACATTGAGAGAAGCTGACAGGACTGAGCCCTTCAAGGCAGATGCCGAGGGAATTGAGCAACTGTAGTAGAGGGAACATGGGTTGAGGTTAGATGTAAAGGAGGTTGTCCTCTGGCTTTGCCAATATTGTGACTCTGAGCCAAAAATTTAGCCTTGCTTAACCTACTTCCTTATGTGGAAAATGACACCTGAATTATAGGTGAGGACCACAGCTCTGCTAGTCAGTACCTTTGTGCAAACTTGAAAATGACTTCCCTTCTAGGTTGGTGAATTAGGAAAAGTGCTCCCTCTGGATGGGAGAAGACCTAGGGACAGAGGACTTGATGGGGGAGTGGGGCGGACGGCACACTTAACCAAGAAAAATAAGCCCCTTCCTCTGTGGCCAGTGGCTAGGAGAGCAGAGTCCAAGCTGGTTTTCAGGCCCCTTGCTCCTTCCACGGAGCGCCACACAATGATTCATGGCCTCTCCCTCCGGGCAGTGTGAAGGCGAGGTAAGGTAAGATCAAGTTCACAGAAGCACTTAGAGGCTCCTCACAACTGTGGAATCTGTGGATTGTGTGTGTGAGAGTTTGAGAGGGAGAAAGGAGAAGGGGGAGGTGAGAGAGAGAGAAGGGAAGGAGGGATGGGAGAGAGAGCATGAGGAAGCAGGCATGTTTAATTATGGGGTCATGTCATATATAGGAAAACAGGAAACTCCATGAACCTCCTAAAATAATTTGCTAGATTTTCTGTGTATTTTTCTGGAGTGAGGGTTTATAGCTTTCTGTTAAAACAAACCAACCCAACAAAAAAAAAAAAAAAAAGAGTAGAAAGGAGAGGAACAGGGACTTGAAAAAGAAGTTAGTGCTATGTGTGTATGAAAGGGAGAATAAAATCCTTCCCTATAGCATAAAAGATACTCTTCTGGAGGGATCGAGAGCAATTAAGTAAACTTCATTTAAGATAGATAAATACCTAAGCAGACCGAGAGGTACAGCCATATGTTATTTATTTCACAGAATAATAACACGTAAGCAACTGGCACCTAACTCTGGTTACAACTAAGCTTTTCCTTCGAATATGCTCTCCATTAATCCCATCATGTTACTGGCAAGTTAAATCACAGTAAGTACTTATCCATATTTTTTCTTGGAATTTACTAAGATGGGGCTAATACAGCTCTTGGGAACACGCAGGGTATGAGAGCTGTTATAAGCAGCTGCGTGTTTCGGCAGTATGGTTTCAGGCCACGTGTTAGTGCATAAATGAATTTCTGTAAGTGTTATATGTGGGCAGTCTCCAAGCTTAAACACATATGTTCTTATAAAATGTATTTGTAAGTTGGTTGTAGGGAATTATGAGCACATTTTACCACAGAAATAATTTTCAATAAAAATGGAAATAGGCCTGCAGGCCAGCCCACAGAACTCTATTTCATCCACGAAGTGGTGTCATGAATTCATGGTTCTGAGTACAGTCCTGACTCTGGCCAAAAAGACCTCACAGCCTAGAAGCATGAGAGCTGAGGATTCTCTCTTGCAGAATTTTAAAAACAGCCACACTTTTCTCTGACACTGTCCCCTGTACCTTGCTACGTTCTTCCCTGTCCACAAAGGAGACCCCTCTCTCCAGCCTCAGTGTGTCTGTGACCAAGCTGGCCAGACCTTCTCTAGCCCCAGCATCCATGATCTTGAAGGACCTACTTCTCTTTCTTCCAATGGAGCCTCTTCTCCTAATAGAGCTTCCTCAGCTGAGTATGGAGGAGAAAGCAATACATAATTAATAGATTTGTACTAATATATGAATTATTTCCTATTCACTAAATCCTTTCTTGCTCCAAATTCAGAAGTCCTGCCATTTTTTTTTTTCCTAGGGTTGGTTCTGGCTTTTCATATCTTCTTTTTCTCCTTTTCTGAAACTATATGGTTTCCAAGTTGCACGTTTTTCATAATGGTCCCAATGGAATGGCAGCAAGGGCTTGGCTGTCGGGAGGGTGAGGGAGGAGAGGTGGCATGTATACGAGACCGCCTGAGTTTATGGAAGCACAAACTGTTACTGTGAGCGTGTAGGGCTCTGGCCTTTGGTGAGCACATCCGGCAGCCTGGTTGGTTGCAGTCTTCTCCTGGTAGTGGTTTGGGACCTTGCTGTGTAGATTGCTAGGTGCCGATTACTCCTATTGAATAAGAATCTCTGCAGGTGTCATCAAAAATCTCTCTTTTAAAAGATTTTCCTGAACTCAGCTTCTTCTTTTGGAGGGACTTTCATATTTCCAACTGCTTAGGGACACCTCTATTTTAAAGGTCCCACTGGTGTTTCAAATCAAAGCGTCAAAAGCAAACTTGTTCAGCTGAGAGGCAGTTTAGTGAAGGAAAGAAGGTGAAGAGAGGGAAAACCAAGTTCATGCATGAATCTTAGGGAATGTTTGCTGTCAAGTGATTGTGGGAGGGAAGGGAAAAGAACCAAACCAGAGACAGGAAAGGGTCAGGATAACAGGTTGTCCCTACAGCCAAAGGAAGACCAAGTTTTAAAGCAGTAATGCCAAAGCTTCCAAAAGGTCATTACTCTTTAGGATGTCTTTTAACTTGGCGTTCATATATCCCCTTTGGCTCAACATGGAGTGAGCCCTGGCTATTTTGCTACCGTCTGCCTGGTGCAGACACTTAAATAACCAAACAGAAATTGTCAGGAGAGGGAACTGAAGATTTTCATTTTTCTCACATCTCTTAGTCTTAACTATACATAAAATCCTTTGATTGACATCAAAACAGTAAATGACCTGTCTTGCCCCCACTGCCCATCGCCATACCTTCTCCCCCCAGCATCAGAATAATCTTTCCACAGGGTCACCACTCTGCTTAAATCCCTTCAATGGTTCCTTTTCATTGCCCTGCAGATAATACCCAAAATCCTAAAGGCCCGCGAGGCCTGCACGATTTGGCCCTCGCCTGCCTCACTCATACTTGCTAGGCCTCCAGTCACACTGCCATTTCTCAGAACGCGCCAAGCTTGCTCTTTGCTTAGAAAGCACTTCCCCAGCTCTTGGCCTGGTAACTTCTACTTGTCTTCCTTTTATGCATCATCTTGGAAGTCACTTTTATGACCACCCTTTCTAAAACAGGCAGCCCTTCTATCAGTCTCTACTATAACACCCCTTTACTTACTTTATATCCATTATCATAATCTATAACATTCTAGTTAGTTCTCTACTTTTTTTTGGTGACTCTTTGTTTCTCCCATGTAAGCTTCATGAGAATAGGGATGTGTCAGATTCATCGTTGTATCTTCAGGGTACATAATACCTGACATATAGTAAATACTCAACAATTAATTGTGGACTGACTGAATTACCCAAACCAAGTCATTCATTCACCCAACCAATATACACTGAGTAGATACACATACCATACTCTGAGGATACAACAGAGGACAAGGCAGACAAAAATCTGAAAGTGACCCAGGACTGAAAAAAAGACAATGTTTTGTCTGGAAGTAATCCTATGATAATATGATAACTTATTGGTCCATAAGCACGTTTTATTTTTTTATGTGACAGACATCATGTCCGTAAGCTTAGCTTTACCAAATGACTAAGTAATACCATGCCTGCTTTTGGATAGACTAAAGACAGAGAGCAAAGAAGGAAAAAGGGCAAAGAAGGAAAAAGACAGAGAGCAAAGAGAGAAAAAAGGGGTGGGAGAGAAGAAGAGGAAGAGGTAGTTCAGTGATATCTCTATTCTCCAAAAACTTAAAGAAATTATCCTTCTTCTTCAACACTTATAACAGAAGGTAAGATTAAAATCACCCGAAAATTTTTTTAAAAACATGACAAAACATACACATTTAGGCAAGCATGCTATTTCAAAGCAGTCACCCAAGAAAACTCTATATTTATTTGAATACTGTTACTAATTCTCAAAATACTCATAAAGTTGCCTTCTTCAAATTGTAGCCAGAGATAATTTATTAAGCATAGAGAAAAGGAAAACATTTGAGTTTTGATCCTGAATGGTATTTCCAAGATTGATTTCCCATCATAATCACTGGACTTGCTTTCACTGGACCTTTGTTTTAAAAATGAAATTCATTCATAAAGGGTGAAGATTCATCATATTGAGAATATTCTAAAACGTGTGTATTTAAGCCAATCCTCAATATAGTTCCAGAAACATTTGAACACATATAGGATCTTCTCAATGACCACTATGAATTTAGGAGATAGCATTCATCTTGATAAACAGTGAAGTCTAATTAATCGGACATCATTGAAATGGAGTAGTCTAGATAATATAGGAATATAAGAATATTGCTCAGATAACCAAAGTTCTAAACAGAAGACTTAAAATTTTTTATTTCATGGTGTCCTAAGATGTATAATTTTGTATCTTTCATATAGAGTATATAGCTGATTTTACTCTCTGACCCAGGGTCATCATTATTGCCATCAACTATTTACCCATGCCATATACATAAAGATGCTCAAGGATATTGAGCTGTGTAGGAATATTTGTCTCTATTTTATATTGGGCCAAATTGCAATGCTTTAAAGTTTTTTTTATTTGCATTTATAGTTTTTCTCCCTTCTTATGCATGGTCAATCTCTCAGCTGCTATTCCTTCTTATTATTAGTAAATCTGGCTTTTGCAAATTTCCTCCATATAAAATTACAGCTTCTAATATGCTATGGGCTGGGCAACTACATAATTGCAAAATGGCAGAGGTGGTGGGGTGGAACGAAGAGTCATATAACTACGAGGTACATCATCTTTGCAAAAAGCAGGTTATTGGTGTGGCAGAATAGGAAAGAAATGGTGGGTGGTAATCAGCTCTGCAGTTGTTCATCTTATTCAATCAAAGAGAAGTAAACATATCATCCCAGGATGGACCAGAGGCATGATTTGTTTCCCTGTGAACTAGACAGGCCCCCTGCTAGCCTGGGCTGGAGAGGCGGATATGACCCAGGGCATAGCATCGCTGAGAAAGTTCTGAGACAACAAACCTAATTCTAAGCTACATGCTACTCACTCCTGGGACCCCATTCCCAGACTTCCTCAGCAAATAGCTCTCCTTATAAAGAACTAAAAAAAGATTATAAGTCTTCTAAATTAGAAACCAGCCAAATACTCATAAAATGAAATGAATAAGATAAAAAATAAAAAACAAAAGATGAAAATGATAGGAAGAATAAAAAACAAATAACCTATAGAGCTTTCTGTACACAGAGAATGACAAGACAAAAATTCTTGCCCTATGGAACCTGTGTTTTTCTGGCATGTAATAATTACATCAATAAATGTAAATAGGATAATATTCCAGACTAGATTAAAACCAATAAAATGAAAATCCAAAATTTGTGCTATATATCAAATATGTATTTAAAACAAAAGGACTCAGAAAGAATGAGCAAAGGCAAACCAGGCAAATGAAAACAAAAAGAAAGAAAGGAGCACTGAGATATTAAGTATGGATAAGGGGAATTTAATGACCAATTAACAACAAAAATATAGGAAGGTTAGTCGAATATGCCTCTTAGTATCCTTGATACTACCCTCAATACCAGAGTACCTTTGCTTACGGAGAGCCCTCAATAAGAGTTATTGACTGATAACAAAGAGAAGAAAAGCAGAAGCTGGTAAAGGAAAAAGTGACATAAATAGATTTTTTTCTGTTGGTAAATGTCAGACTCCAATTATTGGCCCCGGTGAAATTCGGTAGTATAAGTATTACACGTGGTCTTTTTGAGCCTTTTCAGTAAAAATCTGACACCAAATACAAAGTGGGTTCCATTAACTAACTGTGACTTTAGGCATATAATTCAACCACTTTAAGCTTTAGTTTGATCCCTGTAAAATGATGTGATAGGATGCAATGAACTTGTAGGTGAAATAAATCTTTAATCCTGTGTTTTTTTCTTAGTAAAGTATGCGAGACACTGATGTTTTGAATACATATCGAATACTGACATAAACATAAAATATTTGGGGAAGAAATTATTCTTGACTGTACCTTTCATTTTTCAGTGTTATAACCTCTTCCTTTGTCTGATTCAGAAGAGCTTTGGTTATCTCTAGTTCATCTTCTGCGAGGTTAATTCTTCTTTTTATGGCTTCTTCTTGACTTTTCTTTGTAGTCAGTTCTTCCTGTAAAGTTTTATATATTTGTTGACAGGCAGTTAAAGAGTCTTCTTTTTCTTTAAGCAATCTGGTGTGGCTAAAAAGGAATAGAAAAAAAATCAATATGCATTAGATACCATATTTTTATGTTTATCAAAGATATATGAAAATCCCATTTGAAATTATAGACTATAACTCTAACTTATAAAAATTAAGAACGCTAAGAAAATGGATAGTTTTGTGATATTAAAATTTTATCACCTAGGCAGAGGTAAAAATTAATGAATAGCTTCAAGATATTATAAACTCAAATCTGGTATTGTATATGTAAACAATACAATAAGAAAAGCTAAGTCCATTTTAAATAAAATATTACTGAAAATAAGGTTTCAAATTAATTACTAAAAAATATTAATTAAAACATTTGCAATGCATACCGTGACTCAAAAATAATGGATTCAAACTTCAGTTTTCTAAGTTCTCTCTGACAGTCATCAGCTTCATTAGATTTATTCCTAAAATAATATAAAAAGTTTCAAATACTTTATTTCAAAATAAAGTATAATTGTTTCCTTTCTTTAAACATGTTTTTCCTTTATTTCTTTTCTATCTTTATATTCTATTTGTTGTTATGTATGCAGAGTTCCTTGAAATTAGAAATATATAGTCAAAGGATTTTTCTATGCCCCCCAAAATCTAGTCTGTTAGTTTGACTAGATGTGTTTTTCTTCTATACCACTATTTTACTTAGAAAAAAATTCTTATCACTTTCGAAGTATTATTTCTTTAAAAAAATAAACATTAGTCTACTTTTATTATGGCCAGGTAAACGCCTATCAGATTGATCTGCATTTAAATAAAAAATAGAAACTTTGGTAACATTTAAAAAAGAAAAGGAAAATCCCTGTGTGAAGGTATTGGAAAGTGACCAAAAGCAAGCAGATTCTGGAGGGAAGTTAACACTTGGAGTGAGGTGACAGCAGGTAGTAGGTTTGTTTGTTTATTTGTTCGTTTGTTTGCTTGCTTAATGACTTTAAACCTGAGGGCAGGCTACAGTCTGCACCATGAGGAACTAAAATTCTGAGAGAAAACTGGTAGGAAACTCACAGTCGTTCTGGCCTAAACTAGAGGACTGTTTGGGGAAACCACAGCTGCGGTCAAGGGCAAACGCTGAATATGAGAGAGCCAGAGAGAGCGAGTCCCAAGAACTGAAGTGAAACTGGAGCTACTGCCCTCTAGAGAGTCAGCCGTCTGAAGCCAACCAAATCGGTTCCCTGCTTAAAGCAACACCACCCCAACCATTATTTGGAGAAATATAACAGAATCCAGAGTCTCCATAACATTCACAATGTCCCGAATAAAAATTAGTCCACATAGAAAGAAACAGAAAAGTATGATCCATTCTCAAGAGAAAAGACAGTTAATGGGGATTGACTCTGCGATGACCCAAATATTGAAATTAGCAGATGAGGATTGTTAAAGGAGCAATTATAATTCTGCTCAAAGACATAAAGAAAAATCTACTCTAATTAATGAAAAGATGAAAAGTCTCAGCAGAGAAATAGAAACCATTAACAAGAACCAAATGGAAATTCTAAAACTGAACTAAGCATTTGTCTTGATCTTATATAATTGGGTTTTGTAACAATACTCAAAATTTTAATATATTAAGAAAGATTAATATTCCAATTTAAGTTTATATAAACTGTTCAGTAAGTCATTATCTGAATGGACCTTAAAATAGCTTATATACTATACAGTGAAATGTTAGTTAAATTATCAATGGGTTTGCCCTAGTTCCAGAACGATTTTAGTTTTTAACAAGTAATATTTTAAAAAGCATCACGAATGTGAATAACATTCATTTGTTTTGTACCTTTTTATTGTAAAAGATGAAGAAATTGTAAGATATAGAAAATTGCATAAAACAAATACATAGTATAATGAATTATTATTATAAGAAGAATATTCCTATAACTACCATCCAGGTCAAAAAATAAAACTTTACCAGCTGCCCTAGATGCTTCATGTCCCTGGTACCAACAGAGCCAAGTCCCTCCACTCTAAAAAAAACATGCTCGTGAATTTTATGGTAATCGCTTTGGATTTCTTAGGAGTTTATTACCCAAGTTTTATTCCAGAACTCTGTATTTTAGTTTTCCTTTTTTTTTGTAAAACATGTCTTTATACAACATTATTTCCTTTATTATCTCCTTTTTGTAAAACAGCTTTATTAAGAAATTGCATTGGTTTATAATAAACTGTTTAATGTATATATAAGCCCATAAAACCATCACCAGAATCAAGTAGCCCAGGAGCATACTTAGAGCCTAGATCTTGGTCTCTAATACTGTTCCCCATTCAAAAGAAGGAGTACTCAGAGAAATGGCTAATTGCAAGAGTAGAGCAGGGCAGGTACATATGAAACATCTTGTTATGCCAGAAAGTAAGAAAGTGCTTATAAAAGATGGTAGGATCATGTTCCAATGTCACGTGAGCCAGCTTGAAGGGGGTCCCACTAACTAAGCCCAGGACAATCTGTGTACCAAAATAATTAAGTACGGCAATAAATTATAATCCATTGAAAAAACAGAAATTCATGAGTCCATACCAACAATAATTTTTTTTTTTAATGTGAAGAAGAGGGGCTCTTGCTTACAGTAAAATGCTGAGGGATGACTAATAAGAGGAAAGGAGGGCTGGAGCTGGAAAATCATCATTTAGCAACCACTATGATAAAGACCAGATACGCAAAAATTATTATGGTTGTTATAGCTAGGTATATATTTTAATGAGAAGCACAGAATTGGAAAATTATTTCCAAATAAAATATTAGAAAAGAAAACATCGGGAAAAGATTAACATGCCATTAGAAAAGTGGGCAAAGGTTCTGCTCAGGCCATTGACAAAGGAAAGAATACAAAGAACTAAATACGCAGGGATACAATTTTTCATCAATTAATCTAATAACTTTTTTTTCTTTTTTAGTTATAATAGCCAATATTGGCGAGGCAGTGGAGAGATGGGTATTTACAAATGCTGCTGAAATTGAAAATCAGTATAATCTTATTGGAGTGCAATGAGTCATTATGCATTAAAAGCCTTAAAAATCTGTAAATTTGATTCTAGCCAAATTTATCTTAAGGAAATTACTGTATGTGAGTGGAAAGATTTATCTATATGAATTTCAAAGTACCTTACTTACAAAACTGAAAAATTTGGAAATTTTAAAAAACAAGGGATTAGTAAATAAGTTATGGTTCATCCAATCAATGGAATACTATATAGCCATTTCATAATAATCAATAAGTATATTATGTATTGACATGGAAAATGTCCAGGATACATTCATTAAGTGAAAATATGTTGAAAAATGTACATTATTCAGATAAATGGACTCTTAGGATATATCAAAATATAACTGTAATGTTCTTTTTTTATATATTCCTGTATTTTCCAAGTTTTATACATTTGCTTTCAAAATGTACAAAAATGTTACTTTAAAAAATGCTTTGAAATTCAGCAGCCTCACCACAACTTTCACTCTGTGTTCAGACTCTTGTACACACTTTTTCAAATCTAGAGGCAGAGATGGTAGAAATCCTTTAAGAGTTACTTTACTATGTGGACAATTAATCTTGACTGCACTTTTTTTTTTAAAGCCTGCTCCCGAGGGAGCCTACCATCCCTCCCCACAGTCAGCTCCCACCCCCACTCCAGTTAAGCCACTCTTTCTATGGTCTACCCCTCACTACCCAATTGTTACCCTTCGTTAGGAGGGGAGCAAATGGAAGGCATAGAAAAAATGCCTACATCTCCTTTACTGCATTCCTTCTTTAACTCTCAGCAAATAGTGTTAATCCTTTCTCTTCAACTGCTTTGAATAAGCCTTCAGAAAGGCCCCTGCTGCTTCTGCCAATCAAAGCAGAGGAAATCAGATAAAATAATTGGGTATTTCCCTGATTCTGAAAGGCAAGGGTCAAATACATCCAAGTCCTTATATGAAATAGCAATTCTCAAACTGCTTCCTTGATATTTAACAGATTAAAAGCATTGTTTTTTAGTTCCCTCACCTCTGTATCTATTACTTTTACAGATTTCTCACTTTGATAGATGGCACCAACACAATAATAGTACTAACAGACGACACCTTCTATATCTAATGCAACCCTCAAAGCAACCTTTATTCCCTTGTTAAGAGTTGAAAAAACTGAAACCAGAGAGATTAGTTAACATGCTCAAAGTGACATAACTACGAACTAGTAATGCTGGGGTTTGAACCCCAGCAGTCTGATCTGGAGCCGAGGTTTAGTCACTATACTATACTGATCTCAGCTGTCTACCCTGAGGCTAAAATCCCCCAAATCTCATCCTCTATTCTCTCCACTTCCTTTCCAGTCCCCTTCTTCTGCAGCCACATCTACTCCATCAGTAAATCCTATTAGATTGACCTCTGACATCTCCACACTATATCCTTATACTAAACCAGTCACTTCTCGCTTGTGTGAACCCACAGCTGCTCGCTTAGCCTCCCGAATGTTCTTGTACTCTCACTCCTTTCTCCATGTAGCAGCCATGCCGATTGTTTGAAACAAATCAGATTAGTTCACTCTCTTGCCTCAGCTTGTGGCCCCTTCCTCCATCTTTTAAATCTCATCACTCCGACCTCTGCTTCCATCTTCACAACTACGTTTGTGACTTTGACTTTGACTCTCTTGCTTTCCTCTTAGGACATTTTCAATTACATTGGACTCGCCCAAATAACCCAAGATAATTTCCCTATCTCAAAATCCTTAATTTACTCACACTTGCGCAGTACCTTTTGCCATGTAAAGTAACATACTCAGATTCCAGGGATTAGGGCATAAAAATCTTTGGAAGCCGTTAGTTTGTCTACCACAGCTGGCCTTCTTCATGTTTCTTGAACTTGTAAAACTCACTCCCAAGAATTTATGGCCTTGTCCCTGATCTCTCTGCTTCCAGATGTTAGCATTTTAGCATTGATATCTCCTTTCTGTACTCAGATCTTAACTTGCAAAGGACGTCTGCTCAGGGATGCCACTCTATCAAAAGTATATATCACCACTCCCCATCACTCACGTTCTATTATGCCTGTTTTATATTTTTGCAGCACTTAACATTACCTGAAAGTACCCAAACAGTTCTATTGGAGCTTGTCAATCTTCTTATTCCAATATCTAGTGCCTATACACAACAGTCATGACACATCATCACCACTTAGTAAGCATTCCGTATTGAATAAATGAATGAAGCAAATCTAGCTTGTTCAATCTAGGATCATGTGGAAGTGGATCTATAGTGTGACAGAGGAATGCCACCAGGCCACCTACTTGCAAGGCGAAAATGCTCTTGAATAACCAGAGAGGTAAGAGGAAAATCAGAACATTATATGTCAGAAGGTGATAATAGAGAATGCTCCAAGAACAGGCTGGTCAACTGTGTCAGATGTTGCTCAGAGGTCAAGTAAGAGCTTTACAAATTAGTAATTTATGATGGTCATAAACTGATCATTGCTCAAATTATTAGTTAAATAAAATCAGTGTCAGTAGTTTACAAAGGTCCCTAAATTAGAAATATATTTCTATAACCATTTTATACATAATTAGTAATTGATAAATTACAAATCATTTTAAGCAAATTTTATTTTTATTACATCCATGAAAGTTAATACATTCACACTGTAAGCTATTTAAGCAATATATAAGCATATAGAGTTAAATAAAATTCTCTATACACCCCACTGTCACTTGCAGAGAACTGTTGTAATCCTACTAGCCATTTATTCAATGCATTTAAATTCACATATATGTGTGTGTACATTCATATATTTTTAACATGAATAGAATCATTTTTCTAATCATATTTTTAATCTGTTAAGTTCCTAATAGCTACTTTTCCATAACAGCCTATTCTTCTTTCATCGTTATAATGGTGGACATACTTTGGAGGATATCTTAACTTTTTAAATTTATCTTAATGTTTTATTCGCTATTGAACAATTTCCTTGGGTGTAAAGTTTTCCTGTATGAGTTCAAAGCCATTTGGGGGTGAGGGGAGTTTTTTCTGGTAATCTTTGGTTGGGTGTTCATCCTCAGCCTTAAGATTCTCTGTTTACTTGTCTATTTTGCTGTTTATTTTTGCCCTAGGTTGTTTTTGTATGTTATAATGAAGGGGCCAGGTGTGGTGGGGGCACTAGAGCTTTGTCTTGAGATTCTAAGGAAGGTCCTGCTTGTTGCATCCCACCACACAACTGGTTTTCCTCTGGTTTATTTCTCCATAGAGCTGACCCTTTTTAGAAACCTTCTTATGTATTCTTTTCAGGAATTCCTCAAAATTTCTCATGAATATCAGTCTTTTTTGTTAGTCTTACTTATCTGTGTTTATCTTCATGTATGTATATGTATATATAGACACACATATGTATATGTATACATATATATGACAGTTATAAAAGTATATTCCTAAGCTATATGTGTGTGTGCATATAAATATAAAAGTAATAAAGTTGTATTCCATAGCATCCATATTTTTCATTACTTGAGGGAGGTCTTCTCTAAATTAATCTTGATATTATGACACAAATAAAATTTGTAGAAAATTTTATTATCAACTTTTCAGAGCATCATTAACAAACATTACCTCTTCAGCAAACACTACTGGTTACTGGCTGAAGGTTCACTGCAGCTTCCTTCCTGGCCATCAGAGCCCCATTATTGTATGCTCTTAGGATAAATCCTGCTTTGTCTAAACTAATTGTGCTTGTCCAATTCCCCTTGACAGTGACTCATTTAGGGGAAGGTATGTAAAGTGTTCTAACCAAAGAAACATAAAGAGAGGGGTGTTTGGTGGCTTCTGGGAAAAATTTTTTTCTCACTTCTAAAGAGACACCGGAAAAACAGGACCTTCCTACCCTCGGGGTGGTTACATTTTGATGTGGTACCTGGAACTGATGCCATCTTATGATCACAAGGGACCTAGCCTTTGGGGTGGAGACAGTGCTGAGGGCAGCGGGATGAAGACAGATGCATGGAGATATTGCTGAGCTACTGAACCGACTAAACTTAAAACTACTCTACCTCTGAAACTTATAGTCCAAGGCATCCTAACTGATAAAATCTGTTTCTACTATTACAAGTTATTATAAGTTTTAGAAAATATTTTATTACAAACCTTAGGGAAAAAAAGAACCTTGATTTCATCCGTTTAAAAAACTGACTCTTCCCCTTAAGTGAAAATCCACAAAACTTACGTGGAAACATTTAAAAATTGTTAAACAACAAAAGAATGATCTTAAGTTGGAAAGGTGAAACGCATTCCCACCCCTAGCCCCCACACAGAGTGAGGATTAAAATTTTAGACAATTCTGATTTCACAGTACCTTCCAATTTCTGGAAGTTCAAAAGGTTTGAATATAAATAGTAAATATCCAATTTATCGGCCAATTGTTATGTCAAAATTATTGAGTAAATTATTTTGATTTCAAACTTAATTTATCATAAAACAATGGCCAAGTCACAAATTTGGTTTTAGTCTATAAACAGTATTCATATACTACTGGGGACCTCCTGAGCTCTAAGCACCCTGAGCAGTCCCAGGCTCTGATCCTAAATGCCCATCCTACTTCACTTCATCCTGGTAGTGAGGGAGTGCAGATGGCATAGAAATGGAAGAGCTGGGGACAGGCGGCATCGAGAAATGTCACTAGCAGTTGGGGCTATAAGTGGCTCTAGTTTTAATAACTCAAATTTTCTAAAAATGAATATCTGCCTGTTTCCCAACTTTAAGAAGTTCTTCTATAGGCAGGAAGCACTGGTTTTACAAACTGAAACAAGAGCATCAGAATTTGTACAATTGTACAGTGATTTCCTCCAGGTGGAAACCAGATTCAATTGATGGACATTGGTGAGGTGGTATATTTCTTCCTCCTACTCTAATCTACTCTAACTCATTATTTCTTAGCACTAGTATTATAAATTATGCGAAATTATAATTAACAAAAAATACCACAAAGCATGTGTTAATATTAAATGGGCAAGCTCCATGTATATAGAGAGAATTATGTGCACAGTTATTTCGCAAAAATCAACTCATGTCACAACCAATGAGCTTTATTCCCTTTCCTCAGTATGCTTATTTTTGTACTTAACTTCTCTCCTCACTTGCCAGGACTCTGCTCCACCCTATATGCCAGGTCTTGCTATGTTTACAAGTTCCAGCCCTTCCTCCCTATTCTTGGACTGTGCCCTCTTCCTTCTTGGGTTCCAAGAAGCCAAAATCACACAGTAGTTGTGGCCTTCCACATGAGACATTCTTATGGCTAAAGCCCTCCCTGATAGTAGTAGATAGAGGCTGGGAAACAATGATTTTTTTCTGGCAATCACCATCTTATTTCTGTTTTTCATGTTTCTTCTCACCCAGAAACATGAATATTAGGTTTTCCCTGTTTTTCAAAAAATAAATTATTTTGCTACAAATAATCCAAGTATACATTAATTCGATAGGGCATTTTTGGAATTTGTTCCCCCTTGTGTTATTAAAAATTTTATTGAACATACTATTCTTAGGTGTTGCCCATGTTCAATGTATTTGGTTGCTAAGCATTCTAAATATTTATATTTCTTCTGAGGTGCATCCTTCTAAAGTATAAGAACCAAAAACCAGAGCACCAGAGCTACCAGATTCTACACTACAAAGTAAAAGAATTTACTTACTTTTCAAAGATTAAAGTCTATTCTAGTGTTATAATTATAGACATACTATATACTGTAATTTATAAAATTTCTGAAACAAATTTATTTTTACAAGTGCTCTGTATATTTTACAAATGTGTTTTCTTATCATTTGTTTGTCAATATTTTATTTACCAGTTATATAAAGCATAAGTACTCCAGCATTTCAAAGATTTTCAACTTTTTAAGAAACAACTTCAATGTTGTTTCTCTTGGGCAGATAATAAAGGGACAACAATAAGAGAAAAAGTTCAGAGAATGTTTCACATTAAGCTGCTACATTGGAACAACCAGGGAAAGCTTTAATGCGTGGATAGGTAAGTTTTTGATTGAAGGAAGGAAACATTTCATGTACTTAAAAATATTTATAGGTCCTTCAGTGTACAATCCAAGTTAGAAAAGTAGTTTAGAAAAGCAGCAGTAGACCATACCCACACAACTGAATCACTATCAAAGGAGTCACAGAGAGCATATCAGGGTTTTTCTAAATTCTTACAGACTGTTTAATGTTCACCATCTTACATGAGCTTTTCTTTATATTTGTCCAGCTCCGTCACTGCCTTCTGGAGTTTTAGCTCAAGTACCTCTACTTGATGTTGTAAATCTGAAATGACACAATGTATTCATCTGGTTAGGGTACTTTAAGTGTCCAGATATTTTCATAGAGTAAACCACATTCTTTTGGAGTTGCCTCACAGCTTGAAGAATAATGCAGCTGTTTATTCTACTTTTCCTGGATGACCATACACAGCTCATCTCTGCCCTGAAACCCCATGGAATTAATGGGTTTTGACAGACCCAATTTATTGGCCTCTTCCTGCCTCCAACATCATGCTACTTTTCAAACAGCTAAGAGGCTAACTTTTACTAATATTTCCAAAGGAAATGTATGTTGCTGACACACGTATGAATTTCTGATCATGTGGCTCACTCGAGAAACACTTGAGCGCCTGGGCCAGCTCTTGTGGCCCGGAACTGAAATGGATTGCTGAGGCTCCTGGTAGAAGCAAAATAGACAAACCTTGTGTAGACTCCAGGTAAAGAATCTGTTAACTTTGGGTAATGACTAATAGGCATTTTAGTGACTTTCAAAGCCAAGAAAATACAAGCAAGAAATTGGCTTCCATCGAGTCTAGAACTGGAGAATTCAAATAGTGTGTGAGGAAGATTATTCAATCAGCCGTGTCTAACATGTGTGGATGCAGAACTGAAACTAAAGCAGAGAGAACAAATGCTTGATTTATCTGAGTCCTGCCTCGAGCCTGCGTGTGGGAACTGAGATCTGAACCGCAGCCCCAGGGACAGCCCTTGTTGGCACTTATTTTGGAAAGGTAGAAAATAAACTTACGTAGACTGACTAACTGTTTTCTGTGAAAACAAAATATTTAAAACACTGCAATTATAAAATTTCTATGTTACATCTGCTCAGGTATTTTAATAACATATTTTTAACAATAAAATTTAAAATCTTCATGCATGCATACAAATACATGAACTTTCTCTCTCTCTATATATATATCTTCAATCTGTTTTATGAAGATATATGATATATGAAGAGCCATTTCCTTAAAACAGAAAATAAATTCACTCTAAACAAATGCTTTAATTAGAATTTATCAGGTATTGGCATAAATTTTACACATATCCATTACTTTCAGACATATTATGTAATTTTATCCCTCAAATTGCCTTGCAGGTGCTAAAATAGTCTCATTTTTCAGATGAGGAAAACATGAGATCCTTTCTGATTCTCTTGCCTATATCTTACAAAGAGTAAATGCATTAGCCCGCAGTCAAACTGACTGAAGATTTTAAACTTGGCTGAGGGGAACAATTTGAGAAGACGGCCCCTAGAAATAATATTCAGTATGGACTTACCTGATAAATAGTATATGTGGGGTACATCTTTTCCATTTATCGAGTGATATCATTACATGAGAGAAAAGACAAAATAACATACACTCAGAGAATTTGTTTTTGAGTATAACCTTTGGAAATAAGGCAATCTCATGAAATGTTGTACAATGTGTTGATTTGTTATTAAGTTCATGTGGGTGTGCAGAGGAGATCTATTCACACAGGCACAGCTAAAAGATTTCAACTCATCCCCTGAAGAACAAGCAGGGAAGGAAGTTGATGTTTATTGGCAGTGTGCTATGTCCAGGCACTGTGCACAGTGCTTTCTTCCATATCATTTCATTCACAGTCACAACGACCACAGAAAACAGTTACATGTTTTATTTTTACCAGTGAAGACTCTGAAGACCTGATTAAATAACTAACTTATCAAAGGTCACATAGCTAGTTAGAAGTAATCCCATGATTCAGACTCAGGTTGGCCTCATCTGCTGTCCTTATCTTTCTAAATCACTTACACTGACTCTCAGAATATAAAAGCTGGAAGGGGATATTTGTCCATAAAAGTGTGGTTAGTGTGGCTGTAGATCTGCGTAGTATATCCCATAATCTTTAAAGAGGTATATTTAAGACAAATGGAAAGCATTATTTTACGTAAAATATGTAGTAAATTAGTGAAATGTCTAATTCTGAGAGGTGGTTTAGATTTTAATTTTTGAAAGTTTAAAAATATATTATAATTAATGAAAGATATTAAGACAAAGTGATGTCATCGTGACTGACTTTATGAGACTGACATCAGAGAGACCAATTATGCCTTCCTATTAAATGTCCCTTGGTGCTCTTGTCAGGATAATCTTAAACTAGATGAAGCATAGGTCTGAGTCCATGACTATATGATAAATTTTATGTTATTACTTCTAAATGCAGCTATACCAAACAATTGGTACTTGATATGTGAATTTTATGCAATTAATTCTCAATTACCTCATAATTAGTAGAATAGTAGACAGTAAAAACGGCAGCTAATTCAAAACCATTTTTATAGCACTGGAAGTATTCTTAGCCTCACATTTGAATGTACTGTTGCATCACAGTTCTAGAATTTACTAGGTTTAAAGGAAGACAAATTACACATTCATGACCCAACTCAAGAAGGGAAAACTACTATACTCTCCAGTATTATTCTCTCTACATACCCACTTAAATCACCCTTTCTCCCTGTTTCAAGATAAGCATAGATAGCTTAATGTTTAATTCAGAGTACCCAATGAGTAGAGAAGCCACTTCTTTCAGATTATTTACTATGTATTTACAGGATCTCTGAGTAAAAATAAAGAAAGCAAATAAATGTTTTACTTTAAAATACAGAAACCCCTGAAGGCTGTCACGTGAAGTAAACAGAAACAGAAAACACAGTAATGTCAACAAATAAAAAATTTTATATAAGACGAGAAGATACCACACAGAACTGAGAAAAAAAGATTCATTATGAATAATCCATAATGTAAATAGCCCACCAGTGTATAATTAGAAGTTGATTAATATATTTTCACAGCTGTTTTTTCACTTTGGGTTATTTTTTCTCTCATAAAGGAGGACTAAGAATTGTTTTTAAAATGCATAGGCCATATATTTACTGTTCTGAATGAGGTGTAAGCATCCTATTCGTTTATTATTGGTTCTGGCATACTATAGCATAGGGTCCTTTTGTTATTGAAAGCAGAATGTCCAGTTCCTGTCCTTAATAAATAAAGGAACACAGTTAGGATAAGCAGCAGAGAGATTAAGCCACCTGCACTAGACAGCTCCTTCAGTTTCTGAGACAAGGCGTTCTTAAATAAGTGTATTGTTCTGTGCAGTCCTTCTCTATAGTTAAATAAATTCAACTTCAAATTTCTGTCATTCAGCATGACATTGGATTATGAGGCAAAAGGCCCTGAATGCCTACAAAAAGAAAGGAAGCACTGGCTTTAAACACCATGCAGATGTAAGGCGGAACCCATGGAAACAATCCAAAATTTACAACAGCAAATTCTACTATGATGTGACTGCGTTCTTTGCAGATATTAAATAGGAAGCAAATGATTTTAAACGAACGAAACAAAAAAGAGCTCTTAGCCTCTCTTCATACGAAGCCAGCTGCTTGCTGGATAACATTACAGAGGCATCCGATTTGTAGTAATTAGTCATTTAAGAGAATCCTGTTATTTAGAAAGGTTTCTGGAATCTACTAATATGAAAGGTATTCATAGTTAGCTATTTTATAGAAGAATATAAAACTTTACATTCATTTGGAGGGTATATTAAGTTAGCATAATGTTTGAAAAAACAATAAATAAAAACTTTATAGTGGAAAGATATTACATGCTCAAATTTTCTGGATTAAGAAAACATCAAAAAAAATTTTAAATCTGGTTCAAAGTGCTGCATGGAAGGAGCAGAATGGAAGAACAAGCAGGCAGAAGAACTGGCACTCAGAGATCCACGTCCAGGGGAATTTTTTTCAATGAAAAATTGAAGGCTCTCTCTATATTTTTAAATGGCGGAAATAACTGAAGAAAAGGAAAAATGAAAGCTCACCACTTTTTTAAATACACTGCTAAGAGAGGATGCCTTAGAGGTGTCATGCGAGAACTTTAAAGCCAGCCTAACTTCAAATTCTGGCTCTGCTTCCTGCTAGCTATGTGACTTTAGGCACTTCAGTTTCCTTATCTGTAGAATGGTTATTACAACACAGGAGTGTTCTGAGAATTAAAAGCGTTTTAATATATGTAAAGAGGAGAACAGTGTCAGGCACATAGTGAGCACCGTGTTAACTGCTAGCTATTATCATTCGTGGTGGTGGCAGACCCTCTCCACCCCCACAAACTCCTTTTACTCTCATCACTTATCAACTTGAGGAACTTGTTGGGGCCAGTGGTTATCTTTGTATGCGGAAGAGTAAAAATGAAGGTTTTAACTGTATTTTTTCTTTAACAATGTAGAGAGTAACTATGGCAAAACATTAAAACTACTTAAATATGGGTGATGTCACACACATTTGTTAAATTATTCTCTGTGTTTTCTGAGTTTGACATATTCTATAGATGTATAGATATATAGCACATGCCAAGGATGGTAGCATGTTTTGCACTGAATCTACTCAACTGAATTCTGTGTGTCCAAAGCACAAAAGAAAACGGGGGGAGAACTTGGTGGGGGTGGGAAATGAGGTTGAAAACCCATTGGATTCTGCGAGTAAGGAGCAGAGATTGAACTGTAGCTGGAGGAGGCTATGGTAACAAGGAGTGTTACTTATTTTGTTTTTGTTTTAAGGTATTGGGACATATTCATTTGCATTTGAGAATAATCCATTCTAGAGGGCACCCACACTTGTGAATTTAATGTATGTCTTCTAAACTGCTTCTAATGTGTGAAAAAATAGAACTTTTTAAGTTTTTTTTAAAAAACTGTACAAACAGTGTTAAGCTGTAGATCTCATTTTAATTCATATGTTTTCCACTATACATATTTTTGAGACCTATCCACGCAGCTGTATAATAGATATGATTCATTCCTTTCTGACTGCAATCATGTGCACATACCACATTTTACTGATCTAGTCCTATAATGATGGAACCTCAGTTGCTTGCAATTTTGTGTCACCACAAATGATCCTTCAATAAAAGCTTTTTACCCATCTTCTTGCATGCTTGTAGGGGAGTTTTCTGACGTATAACCCTACAGCGAGCTCATGAGGTCACAGGCACACACATACTTAAATAATCCAAACGGTTCCAGGATAGGTCCAGTTACCTACACTCTCATCTCACTGAGATATTTAATTTTTTGTTGTTGTTTGTTTTACCCAATCCATAGGGTACAAAGTAGTGTCTTATTATTGGTTTAGTTTGCAGTTTTTCTGCATCTATTAAAGCTGATTATCTTATTTTATACTTCATAGTCATTCATGTTTCCCTTTTTACGATTTGCCTTTCCCCAGTCTCTTCTACCTACTCCAATCGAGCCTTCTTCTTCACGCCGCCACAGAAATTAATTTTTTCAAGGTTACGAATGACCTTCTTTCTATATTGGCAATTCCAAAATTTAATTCTCTGTTCCTATCGAATTCAAGTTTTCGGCAGCATTTGACACATAACGTACTTCCTCTTTGCAACTGTCCTCTTGTTTCCATGACACCACACTCTCTCGTTTTCTCCTACCCTGTTGGTTATTGCTTCTCAGTCTCTATTATGATTCTCATTCTTGTATTTTCTCCCTAGCTGATCTCATCTACTTTCATGGCTTTGAATAGCATTGATATACATCATCATCATCACTGAAAGTGTTGAGTACTTTCTATGTGCCAGACACTATATTTTAAGTGCATTAGACTTATTTAATCTCCACAATGTAAACTAACTAGAATGTAAACTCCATGAGGGTGGGAACTTTGTCTGTTGTATTCATCGTGTTTGAGACATGGAAGGTGCTCGAAAATAATTGTTGAAAGAATAAATGAAATTTTGTATATATTAGAAATAAAAATGCCAGCAAACAAATGTTTAAAATTATGGTTAAGTTAACCTTTAACCTAAGATTAAATTGCATGGATCAGAAAGAGTTGTGCAGTTTTATTGATAATACCTAATAAGTATTTTGGCATTACAATTCAACTATCTTATAAGTGTTATTTTATTTCAGTATACACTTATTGAGTACTTACTCTGTTATAGGTAGAATGCATGCTAGCTAGATTCAGTGTACAAATATCAACAAGATATGTTGCCTTATCCTTAGAGAAATTATAATCAATTGTCTCATTTTGCTATCATGAATGGTAAATTATGTTTTAGATAACAATAACTACTTTAAACTTAAACCTTTTATTTTCCCCCCATTCTAAATGATTTTACTTAGTTAGATAGTTAATTATGTGGCTTAAATGGTGGAATTTCTGATCAGATATAATTGATGTGAATGAACATAATCAGTATGTGCTGTATTTAGATAACATTTTTACATATGTATTATTGTACCACATTTTGATGAGCTTAGCCTCTACAAAGTAATATCTAACTTAATTTTTCAAATGAGCATTAACAGAGTAAATCTTTGCAGATGTAAGAATATATACCATTAATAGAAGAAAGTCTTTAGTGAGTATTGAACTATATCAATTGCAAATTAACATTTTTTAACTTTAGCAAACATTTTACAAAGCCCAGATGGTGATATAGCCACTTGGAAAATTCATTTCATTTTATGGTTTAGATTTCAGAGGTTTAATTTACATCTATTTTGAAATAAGTATACTTGAAGTACATTAACATTTTCTGCATAATGCCCTACGGGACTGAAATAACATTTGGCAATTTTTATAAATCAGATGTTATAACAGGTGTGAATATATGTACAACTAAGAAATTGCAGTTCAGTCCAGATGTAGTTATGTCAAAACCAGAAAGTTATTTAGGAGGACAGAGGGGAGCGTGGATTAAATCAAGCTAAGGAAATAATCAGATATTTAAAATTTGGAAATAAATTATATTCTAATATTAAGGATTAAGAATTTACTTCAGAAAGCAAAAAAAGAAAATGCTTCTAAACCTTCATTGTATTTTTTTTTTTATTCTGAACATTAAACCAACCCAATATTACATGAAGATAATTGTAACTTATAGGGGCTTATAAAGTATTACAAATTATGGATGAATAAGATAGAAGTCTTAAATTTTCTTTTTACCCTGGTTAAATCATTTAACCACTCTTCCTCAACTGACAAAATGAAGATAATACTTTGCCTATCCCATAGAAACAATCCTGATAAAGTTAGAAACTTCTGAATACTTTAGAATGGTACTTTGTTTTCTGACTAATTTATACAAATAAATTCACACAATCATATATACACACACACATATACACACACATACACACACAATTTTTCAAGACTGAAAAATACTTGTAATGGATGTGAACAGCCTAGAGTTACTAAATAGGAAGGGAAAGGGACTCAGTGAACAGAATATTAGCTGAGCTGAAAACATTTATGGGATAAAAAAGAAAAAGACTTAGGATTAATAATAAAATAAATGAATAAATGGAAGATAGAGAAGTTCAGATCTAAAAGTATTTAAGACATTTTCAAATAGAGTTACACAACCATAAGAACATCAACTTTCTTTAACGAATTGGGGTTTTACAATAAGAATGCTTGTGGAGATTCCTATATGAAAGACTAATCCTATGCAAAACTGTGAAGGGGATGGAGCACATCTTCAGCCATTTAGAGTACTAATTCTCTGTTCCGCACCCTTTCTCCTTGTTGTGCTGGGATGGCAGCGAAATAGGCAAAGGGCAAGAATTTTTCAAAAGAGTGCTTTCATGCTACAAAACTACTTCTTGCCAATTGCATTTAAAAAATTCTACCACAAAACTACATAGTTTTAAAGTAGTGAAAAGAAATCCAAAATATTTTATAATTTTAAGACTGAAGAGATCTGAAGGCAACACACAGAAATGTAAAGAGATTTAGCTGTGACAATATTTACCACAATATTATTTTAAAAGAAAAAAAGCGAAAACAACTGTCCAAAAATTGGATATGATTAAGTAAATTATGATTCATCCCAAATCAGAATACTATGAATATTTTTGACATGGAAAGGTTTCGTAATAGAGGAAATAGGGGGGAGGGCAGAGATTATAAAACTCTGTTATTCTATTCTTATAAAAATATATATTCAAAACTGAAAGTCTAGGAGGATACAAATCAAATGTTTATAACTCTATGTGAATGTTGGAATTTTCTAGTCAATACTAAACATAAACTATTATGGTAATAGGAAACAAAAGAATCATATTAAAGTAGTCTAACCTTGAACAATGTAGCATACCCATATCCATCTCATACTCCATTTCAAAATCTACTGATGGTTTGTGTAACTCATTACCAGGTGTCTACTGTCCTCGGGACCTCTTTTGCTTTCTCCTTATAGAAACTTAAGTTTATTACTAGTATTGGAAGTGGCCTGGTACAGCAGCTTCCTCTGAAGTAGAGATTAATGATAATGATGTACACGTTTTGATTCTCACAGGCAATAGAGTTCAGAGGTTAAGAGCCCAAGTTTTGGCAGCATGGTTCTGAACTCAGGTTTCAATTCTGCTGATTAGTAGCTGTATGGCCTTTAGGCAACTTAATTCCTCCAGTCCTCAGTAATCTCATTTGTAAACTGGAGATAATAAAAGTGCTTGACCCAGGAGGGCAGGAGAGTGATAATAAGTGAGTACACTGTGGCTGTACTATGCCTGGCATGTGGTTGGCACTTCACGAATGTTAGCTGTTACTTAGACTGTAATAGGAAAGTTGCCTGAACTCATAGAAAATACAGATTTTTTTTAATGATATAAGGACAGTATTGATTATTGGTTAGTGGGAAAGTGATGACAGTAAGAGATAAGAAACATTGCACATGGGGGCAGAGGGTCAGTAAGGGGATGGGTCATTTATTTTTCACTCAGATGGTGTCAGTACTACTCATGTTATTGGCCCATAAATGTGAATGATTTTAAATGTCTATGAGCAGCAGGAGCACTGTGTGGTGGGTTGGGTCCATGTGTGAAAGAGTAACTGGCCGTGAGTATAGGCAGGAGTGTGTCCATGTGGCCAATAGGCATAGAGCAGGTGAAAGCTCCCTCCCTCTCCTTACTATTTGGCTGCAGCTGCACCTGAGGATGCAGCATGCTTAGTGTGGAAGCCACATATGACACAGGAGACCTGTTCCTGATCAAACCAACACTTTGTAATATGATAGGGGCCTAGTTAATATTGCTGTATGAACAAAATTGGTGATTGGTGACTGAATGAGCAGAAGAGACCTTATGTTAAGGGGGCAGGAAAGGAGAACGCAGTATACATTAGGCCACATGTACAGAATGGGAGAAAGAATGAAAGGGCAAGTAAGTCCATAGGATTTTAAAAAAAGAAAAAAGAAAAGGTGAAATCTAAAATATATCAAGAACAAGTAATAACAAATGTTGGAGAGGACGTGGAGAGAAAGGAACCCTCATACCCTGCTGATGGGACTACAAATTGGTACAGCCACTATGGAAAACAGTATGGAGTTTCTTCAAAAAACTAAGAATTGATTTACCATATGATCCAGCAATCCCTCTACTGGGTATTACCCCAAAGACTTGAAAACCCATATCCAAAAAGATATTTGCACACCGATGTTCAAAGCAGCATTATTCATGGAAGCAACCAAAGTGTCCTACAATAGATGATTGCATAAAGAGGCTGTGGTACATATATACAATGGAATATTACTCAGCCATAAGAAAAGATGAAATACTGTCATTTGTGATAACATGGATAGACCTCGAGGTAATCATGCTAAGTGAAATAAGCCAGACAGAAAAAGTTGAAAATCACGTAATATTACTTATATGTGGGATATAAACCTAAAAGCAACAAACGAACAGGACAAACAAGAGACTCAAGGACATGGACAATAGACTAGTGATTACCAGGGGGTGGGGGGAAGGGAGAGGAGGTGGTAGATGAGGTAAAAGGGGTCAAATATGTGGTGACAGAAAGAAATCTAACTATGGGAGGTGAGCACACAATGTAAATATATATATGCCTTATTGTTAAAGTGTACAGCTGAAACTTACCAGATTTTGTTAACCAATGTCACCATAAAAAAATAATAAATTAATTTAAAAAAAAAAAAGAAGAAGAAGAAGAAAATAAAATAAAATTTACCCCAAAATCCTGAGGGGGATGATGCAGTCAAAGAAAAGACAGAGAAAGTGGTAAGGCTAAGATTTAGCCTTAAAAGAGAAAAACTACACTGGAGGGGAAGAACAAGGAGAGGAGAAGGTTGCAATGGCATAGATAAGAAACGACTAGAGAATAAACCAGAATTACAGCAATCCCAAGATGAGAAAGGAGTTTCAAAAGAGAGACATCCATCCTAAGTTCTACACGTCTAAGATCATTGTAAAAAATTCCTCTAAACTTCAACCATTTAAAAACAAAGTTAATATGTAAAATAGTGATAACTTTATATGAAAGCTCAACACTGGGAGCAAATTAAAAAAGAAACAAAGAAGACTCCACTGATCGAAGACCCAGTGGCTTCTATAGGAGACACCTTGATTAGACTTCATTTTCCAATGGTAACCTGGTCCTATAAAAGACCTCTCTGGGACCTGCAACTTAAAGAGTTAGGACTATCTGGCTTCCAACGTGTCTACAGATCCTAGGAATACTGTGCATTTTTTGTGTTTTCCTGCTTTTGGTTATAGAAGCAGCCCTCAGTGTTCCAATATCAAGCTCATCTCTTTCAGGGGCCATTGGGTTTAGTATAACTAAGGATCAGTACAAACCTCCTCGGTTTTCTGTTTATAAAATCAGCACTTTTCCCCTTTTGTTGGAAGCCAAAGTTGCATTATTCCTATTGGATTCTAAGGGTCCATAGGAATCATAAGGCTGGTCAATTCACCACAGTGAGCTCCTTCTGAAAATCATACCTTGCAAGAAAGGTCACAGTGGAATTCTGTTCATAGATGCCTTTATCCACCATACAATAGATGATTCTTGAATTAATTGTAGCTATTTCCTTCTTCCTCAACCTGCTCTAAGAGCAGGCGGACTACTGACTGTTATAGCTAACCAAAGCTGACTGAAAGAAAGATATATTAGTGGAGAAAAATGGACCTTTGAGTAAATGAGAATTAAAATTTATATTTTCCTTTGTCATTAAAGGAATATTTAAAGAAGTTCTAATATTTTCATCCTAAACATAATAATTTGGTTTGCTATTACACCAGGAAAACCACTTTGAAATGCAATTGTTCTTTAGGGGTTCCTAAGTTGTATCTTGTTAAGTCTCCTAACACTCTAAGGTAGGTAAGGAAGGCTATCACATTTCCTTTTTACTGATGAAGTAACTGAGTCAAAAAAGTTAATAACTTGTCCAATGGGCCTGCAAAAGGCATAAAAAGGGCCAGAAAACAGAAGTGCTTGTCTCCTGGACTAGTACTTTTTTCAACTGAACATTACTCATTTTGATTTTTTTCACTTTAATAAAAAAGCTAGTAATTAAGGAATGCAGTACTCATACATGAGACAACATGGATGAACTCAAAAATATTATACTAAGTCAAAGAAGCCAGACATGAAAGATCACATACTATATTGTTCTATTTATATGAAATGTCCAGAATAAGCAAATCTATAGAGACGGAAAGTAGATTAATGATTGGTGTGGGAGGGGTAGAAAGGTAAGGGGAGTGACTGTTAATGACCATGAGCTTTGTACTTAGGGTGACACAAATGCTCTAAAGTTAGATTAGGTTATAGTTACATAACTCATCATGAATATACTAAAAACAATTGAATTATACACTTAAAATGGGTGAACTTTATAATATTTAAGTTATTTCTCATTAAAGTTATTTTTTAAAATTCAATAAAGATGTTAGAATATTATATGCAAAATAATTTTATTAAAATATTTCTGTATTATTTATTATACCAAAGAGCATACTGAAAAAAAAAACATTAAAGTGTGTTCACTCAGAATAAATTTGAAAGTTGGTCAAATTTTAGGAAAGACATTAATGCTGAAGTGATTTATCTGAACTCTGTCTTCTAATATTTGTGACTACTGACAAAAGTAAAGAACATTTTATTCTATGAGGTGGAAGGAAAATCATTTAAGTGGAATGATTTGTGGGTCACAATGACCTCAGAGAAATATTGTCAATTGAGATAAATTGTGCATTTTGGAGGTTATATTAGTATGAACTAAACATAAAATTACAAAATGTATGTAAATAAATCTTCGAAAGAGGACTAAGAATTTAGTCTTCAAAATTTGATTTTATATGTTTACTTTCTTTTAAAAAATTAAATTTTGGAATTAAAGTTAGGCTGTTATTGACAATCTATTATTTACTCTGAAATCAGTATTAAATTATGTGGACCAGAGATGTCACTTGCATTTAAGTTTTGAGCGTCTATATTTCAAAGAGTAAATAAAGAGAAAATGTAGGAAAAACAAAGCTAAAAGTTTTTATATAGAAAAGTAATGATCATAAAGACTACATATTTGAATCAAAGCTGTAACTGTTCAAGGTTTCTTTAAAAGAAAAAAATTAAAATGTAAAAATATGAACATTTATTTAGCTTTGGAAAAAAGCTAATCACATCAGAACTAGAATCAGAATTACAGCACATTATAGCCCAAAGGGGCCTCTGAGGCCAACTTATCCGTTGCCTAGGTGTGAACCCATATTCATCAAGGCTAAATGGCACGTCAGAGTCATCTAGCTAATGTATGGAGAGTCATCATCTAATTCTTGGCCTAGTATGCTTTTACTTAATACCACATTAGTAGAGAATGTTCAGTGGGGATAAAGCCTGGAAGACAATACAATAGAGATACAGTTATATAGTTTAAAATGGAGAAAGATAAGTTTATTCTAAAAATGAATTCTAAAAGTAAGAGATAGGGGAATATAAAATATTAGAACAACTTTTAAAATATATTTATAAGAAAACACAATAATGATATAGTATTCAGTATAAATTTAAAATTTCAGGGTATAAAGAAATTCATTTCTCCAAACTCATTTTACTAGGCCAGCATTACCCTGATACCAACCAGATGAGGACGCTACAAGAAAATAAAATAACAAGCCAAAATCCCTGATTTTTTCCCAGGTGGAAAAATCCTCAATAAAATATTAGCAACCTGTGAGATTTATTACAGGGATGCAAGGATGTTTCGACATCTGCAAATCAATCAATGTGATATACTACATTAACAAAATGAAGAATAAAAATCATTTGATCATCTCGATAGATGCAGAAAAAGCATCTGACAAAATTCGACATCCATTTAGATAAAAGCTCTCATCAAAGTGGGTATAGAGGGAACATACCTCAACATAGTAAGGGCCATATATGACAAGTATATGACAAGTCCACAGCTAACATCATATTCAATGGTGAAAAGCGGAAAGCTTTCTTCTAAGATCAGGAACAAGACAAGGATGCCCACTCTTGCCACTTTTATTTAACATAGTATTGGATGTCTTAGTCGGAACAATTAGGTAAGAAAAGGAAATAGAAGGCATACAAATTGAAAAGGAAGAAGTAAAACCATCACTATATGCAGAGGACACTGTATATAGAAAACCCTAAAGACTCAGCCAAAAATCTGTTAGAACGAATAAACAAATTCAGTAAAGTTGCAGAAGATAAAATCAATACACAAAAATCTGTTGTTTCTATACATGTATACTATCAACAAGCTGTCAGAAAGAGAAATTAGGAAAAACATTGCATTTTCACTTACATCAAAAGAATAAATTAGCTAGAAATAAATTTAACCAAGAAGGTAAAAGACTTGTACACTTAAAACTGTAAGACGTTATTGAAAAACATTGAAGAAAACACAAATAAATGGAAAGATATTCTGTGCTCATGGATTGGAAGAATTAATATTGTTAAACTGTCCATGCTACTCAAAGCAATCTACAGGTTCAATGCAATCTCTATCAAAATTCAATGACATTTTTGTCCCCGCAGAAATAAAAAAAACAATCTTAAAATTTGTATGGGACCACAGTAGACCCCAAATAGCTTGAACAATGTTAAGAAAAACAAAGCTGGAGACATCACGCTCCCTGATTTCAAACTGTACTACAAAGCTACAGTAATTAAAACAGTATGATACTGGCATAAAAATAGATACACAGATAAATGGAACAGAACAGAGTCCAGAAATAAACTCATGCATGCACATATGGTCAATTGATTTTTGACAACAAGTCAAGAATATACGATGGTGAAAGGACAGTCTCTTCAATAAATGGTGCTAAAATAAAACTAGACAGCCATATGCAAAAGAATGAAACTGGGCCACTACCTTACACCATACACAAAAATTAACTCAAAATGGATTAAGGACTTGAATGTAACATCTGAAACTATAAAACTCTTAGAAGAAAACATAGTCATTAAGCTCCATGACATCAGTTTTGACAATGATTTTTTGGATTTGACATCAAAAACAAAGGCAACAAAAGCAAAAATAAACAGTGGGACTACATCAAACTAAAACACCTCTGTACAGCAAAGAAAACTGTCAACAAATGGAAAAGGCAATCTACCAAATGGGGAAAATATCTGCAAAGCACATATCTGATAAGGGGTTAATACTCAAATTACATAAAAAATGCATAACACAGCAAGAACAAATCTAAACGATCCAATTAAAAAATGGGCAGAGGATCGAAATGGACATTTTTCTAAAGAAGACATATAGATTGCCAACAGGAATACGAAAAGGTGCTCAACATCACTGATAATCAGGGACATGCAAATCAAAACCACAATGAGATATCACCTCAGACGTGTTAGAATGGCTAAGTGAAATAAGTCAGACAGAGATGCTTATCATTTAAAGCTGCTCCTGCAAGTGTGGAGAAGCCAGCAAAAATGGCTCATAGGAAGAAGTATAAACCATGCAAATGCTTAGAATTATTTTTAAGATTATTAAAGATAATAAACTATTTGCAAAGCTCATATCAAAAAGTGAATTTAAATACCTTATATTGTATTCTTTGAACAAATAATTATATTTCTTAAAAAACAAGATGTAGAATTAAGATATAAGTGGTGTATCAGTCTGCTCTTACTTTAATTGGGCCCCCCCCAATCTAAAATGCTATGCCCATTATTTTAATTCAGTGATTTATCTAGGGAGAAGTTATTTATTGTGATATACTGGTTTTTCCCCTTTTCAAACACTTGACATGATTTTTGAAAAGACATTAATAAGCTGTAAAAGCTGTAGGTGATAATCTAAAGATAATAGACTATCTTAAGGATATTTTTAAGTAATAGAAAAATTAGGTGCACATTTAAAAGAAAGCAGAATAAGAAGATTGCTAAAGTTCATAAAAATTATGAAAGTAAATGTCATGAGATGGTAGAGAAAGTAATACTAAACAAAATAAGTTAAACAGAAATAAAATTGGAGCTAGAAAAAACTGTAGACTATTCTTAACATAGAGGACAAAAAAAAAAAATCTCTTGAAAATGGCTAAAGTTAAGAGCGCTGGCACATACAACCAGTGTAGAACTAGGAGGTCAGAAGTCCCATGAAAACCCATGAAGAGCTGAAGAACACCTGCACATCAGAAGCCAAAGAGAAGACAAGGCCGGTTGGCTGGCATGGGGTAGATGTCCAATAAATAGCCCCAAGTCATGGTCAGCCCAGGGCCAACAGATGGGAACAGATGAGTTGCGGTAAGAGGCTAGTAAATAGGTTAATGGATAGTGAACAGAGATAAAATTAAATGATAACAAGTAGAAAATAATTAGTGAGAGGAGGGGAGCGGAGGGGCAGGCTTGGACCACTGGAGGTGGGAACACCTGAGAAAGCCCATCATGGACCATAGAGGGGAGAAGAAAGTGTATCAAATTTGGCATACAACACTTCCAAGATCTGAAATTGAAACTTTGCTGTCTTTCCTGTACTTGTACTTGTACTTTCCCTAGACCACTGCAACCACTTTTGTAAAATGAATTGGAAAGAAGCAATATATTGGTGCAATTAGTTCACTAGAAGGGTATTTATGGATGAAGCAAGAGGTACATTTATTAACACTTTTCTAAATGTTCTGATAATTTCCATACTGAGACCCTGACATAGGAATAAGATTATTATGGGATAAAAATACCAAAACTAAACCCAGTGCTGTTCATGGACAGACAGGTTCATAGGAAGTGGTACAGAAGTAGCCTTATCTGTGGAAGCAGACATCCCAAGACCCCCAGTGGGTGCCCGAAACCACAGTAAGTACCAAACCTCACATATACTATGTTTTTCCTGTATATACATATCTATATTAAAATTTAATTTATAAATTAGGCACAGTAAGAGATTAACAATAGAGATTAATAACAAAATAGAACAATTATAAAAATATAATGTAATGAAAGTTATGTGAATGCAGCTCGCTCTCTCTCTCTCTCTCTCTCTCTGTAACTTTCATACTTCAGTTCACCACGGGTAACTGAAACCACAAAAAGTGAAACCGTGGATAAGGAGAACTACTGTACTTGTCATCACTAGTTAAGAGTAGCTTTATTAATGATCCTGTCCACTCTGATCTACCAATTTTAAAAAGTTTTAACCAACAGAAATGTAAAAGATAGCCTTTTAAAATAGTTTCTTTCTCTGTTAACATAGTTTGAGTGTTAACCATAGAGTGAGTCTATTCAACACCAGCAGCAAAAATGAAACTCTAATTTAGTCTTGAAATTATATGCCACTTTGCTCTGCAATTACACTGTCCTTTAGATGAGTCTGTATTACATCTATAACTATATAGCCTCTACATAAAGCACTAAATAGATCAGTCTCCAGCTGCACTTTGATTTGAATATAGATTGCACTTAACCAAGGTGAGGCCTTGAGTATAAAAACTGTGGCTAATTAGAACTACATTGTTTTGGTGAGGGTTTTTTTTTTCACTGTAGAAGGTGAAATGTGAGCTAAATCTTGAAAGATGCATAGACTTTTATTTCTTTTTGAAGAAAGTTTATTTATTGTTAAAATTACATCAGAAAAAAAAATTTTAAAGAGGAAAAAAATCACATATATTTCTGCTACCCTAAAATTTATTTTCATATCTTCATTTTCCCTTCTGGTTTCCATTCACAAATACATCCATTTTGACATAATTGTAATTATAATATATACATACAATTTTATGGATTTTTTTCATTATGTAATATTATAATTACAACATTTTGTTGATATCCAGTGTTCATATCGTCATTTATAGTCTGAATAATGTTCCAAGTGATGGTATATGATAATTTATTACCCATCAGTATGTTGAGTATAATTTATTTCTAATCATTCACTATTAAAAATGTTTGTATATAAATAATTTTTTCTTCTGCTGCACTTTCCTAAACATAAATTCTCAAGATTACTTGATCATAAACATTTCTATTGGTTAAAAAAATATAATTTTATCACTAAATAAAAGGGAGCTTTATCATCAAAGTCTTGTACTAATTTAAAAGGAGGTAAATCTTTTATTTTTGTTTTAGTTATTAGCAATTAAACATTTTGTGCTTGTTTATTACATTTCCTGTTAATTGCCTGTTTCTGTTTTTCAACCATTTGCCTGCTTGAGGTCTTAGAGTTTTCTTATAAAATTGAATAAATTCTTAATATAATGTGGGCATTAACCCTTTGTATATATGATACAAATATTTTCTGTCCATCTCCTATTTTTAGGTTGTTTGACAGTTTTTAAGTTAGAGATTCTACATTTTTTTAGAGGCAAAATCTGCTAATCCTACCCTTCGCAACTTTTAAAGTGCTGTTTTATCCCTCCATGATTAGGATAAATCATGTATCTTTTTTTTTTTTGGTGCCAGTTTTTCCTGTTACTGTTTCTTACTTAATTTAAGGTTTATTTTGGTGTATTTGGTTTATTTTGTTTTAGTTACCCCTATCCCACTTATTACATAAATTTGCTTTTTCCTCATTTGTTAATAATCCTTATATTAAAATCTGATTCTACTTCTGGATTTGCAATTCTGTTCTAAAAATACACATTACTATTTTTATAGCTTCAATATACTCCTATAACTTATTTTAAATCTGCTAGGGCTAGGTGTACAAACATGGTTCTTATTTTCCAGGCTATTTTTGAAAAATATTTTCCCCAAGATCTGACCAGAAAACAATTGACACCAAGCAGCAGAAGCAATAGAGAATTCATTCTCAAAGCAACTGGTATTCAGGACCAGAGGAGGATGTGGGGGATCAGGTGGAGCTGGTGTTTTGGGGACACAGCAGCTGCATCCTTATCAGATGGTTCTTGGGGCATGATTCTGGCAGCCTAACTTTACTGGGTTCCTAAGCATTTTCTAAGCCTGGTTCTTTCAACTTCTCAGAGATTCTGAATATCTAAATAATAATAAATTATTTATTATTGTAAATAATTTTTATTATTATAAAAATTATTATTATAAATAATTCAATAAATTCCTTTGATGATTAAATTAGTCAGTTTCTCCTACTTGCAACTAAGAAAGGTCACTATTACACTTCTATTTAAAAATTAAGCCATTTCCAATTTTTTGCTATGCTACAGTAAGAACATCCTTCTTCCTACTTTCCTTATTTTTTCACATTAGTATTTGCCTTGTCAAAGGAACCACCTGGAGCACTTATTAAAAACAGACTCTTAGACTCTTGGAGATATGCAATATGTCTGGACTGATGTTCAAGCATGTGCATTTTTCAATCAGTCCCTTTATTACCCCCACGCACGCATATCTACAGTCCCAGATGTTCTCGTGGTCAGGCAATTTTGGAAAACACTGCCTTAGCTTAGATTCCTAGAAGACTTGCTAAGTCCACAGTCTATTTTTCTAAGGAGGGAAAACACACCTCTTTATTTATTTATTTATTTATTTATTTATTTTTTAAAGAAAAAGAAGTTCAGTGTTTTCATGTGGCTTTCTGGAAATGACTATAATGATTAATGAGCTAACGAAGACTTTAGCCTAATAAAGACCTACGTTTGAATCTCAGTTGTGTGACCTTAGCTTACTTCTCTGTGTCTGACAAGGATAATAAAAGCTTTCACATTAGGATATTGTGAGGATTCAATGAGAGGAAAGTAGTCGAATGCTTAGTGCTAGTCAATTGACTAGCATAGAGAGAGTTCCCCATTAATGAAAATGTCTTTCTTTTATTCTTGTCTTTATCCTCATAAGTCACTTCTTTTTTCAAATGTTTAAAGGTTATTACTTAACTCAACTCTTTACTACCTGTTATATGCAATATATCATGTTCTCTAATGTTTTATAGTTCTTCCAAGACAATAAAATATTCAAGGAAACTGCTTATCTTATAAACCAGATTAAAAAGATAAAATGAAAGAGAGACAATAATAATAATCTTTGCCCCACTGAGTTGGATCCTGCTCTGTGGAGTCAGCTCCTGCACAGCAGCTCATATACTGTAGTTATGGCCCCATCCTCACAGCCAGTCAGCCTGAGGGTCAATCTCACCCACTGACATGCCAATGGCGATCAAGGCTGAACTGCAACAGGAGGGCACACATGACCCACACAAGGGACACTCCTGGAGCACCTGGCTCTGGTGATTGGAAAGACTGTGCCACTAGGCCCCACAGGACACCTACTACGTACATAAGGCCACTCTGCCAAGACTGGGAGACACAGCAGATCTACCTAATATATAGAAACAAACAGAGAAGCATCCAAAATGAGAAGACAAAGAAATATCTCAACTGAAAGAACAGGAGAAAACCCCAGAAAAAGAACTAAATGAAATGGAGGCAAGAAATCTACCAGATACAGAGTTCAGAACAATGGTTATAAGGATGCTCAATGAACTTAGAGGAAGAATAAATATATTCGGTGAGAACTTCAACAAAGAGACAGTAAGCATAAAAAAGAACATAGAAACCATTAAAAAAAAGTCAGAAATGAAGAATATAATAACTGAAATGAAGAATACACTAGAAGAAATCAACAGCATATTAGATAAAGCAGAGGATCAAATCAGCAATTTGGAAGACAAGGTGGCAGAAAACGCCAAATTCGAACAGCAAAAAGAAAAAAGAATCCAGAAAAATAAAGATAGTTTAAGGGACCCTTAGGACAACATCAAATGTAACAACATTTGCATCATATGGGTACCAGAAAAAAGAGAGAGAGACCAAGGGATTGAGAACCTATTTGAAGAAAGGAAGACTAAAATTTCCCCTAACCTGGCAAAGGAAATTGACATACAAGACCAGGAAGTACAGAGCATCCCAAACAAGGTGAACCCAAAGAGGCCCACACCAAGACACATCATAATTAAAATACAGCATTATTTACAATAGTCAAGATATGAAAGCAACCTAAGTGTCCATCAATAAATGATTGGATAAAGAAGTGGTACATACATACAATGGAATACTTCTTGGCTATAAAAAAGAATGAGATCTTGCTATTTGTGACAATATGGTGGACCTAGAGGGTATTACACTTAGTGAAATAAGTCAGACAGAGAAAGACAAATACCACAATTTCACTTATATGTGGAATCTAAAAAACAAAATAAACAAACAGAAACAGACTCATAGATATAGAGAACAAACTGATAGTTGCCAGATGGGTGGCGGTAGGGCAGCTGGGTGAAAAGGTGAAGGGATTAAGAATAATACAAATTGGCACTTACAAAATAGTCACAGGGATGTAAAGTAAAGCATAGAAAATGTAGTCGATAATATTATAATAACTACATTCGGTGCCAGGTAGGTACTAGATTTATCAGGGGGATCACTTCATAAACTTTATAAATGTCTAACCACTGTGCCATACATCTGAAACTAATATAATACGGAATGCCAACTGTAACTTAAAAAATTAAAGTAAAAAAAGAATAATACATTTGAATGGATCAAAGTATTTTTAAAAATATGAAATATACGGTTGAAAATTGTTACATCGATATTAATACTATAAACAGGCCTATAATATTCCCTGTATTTTAATACTTTGATTTACTTTGGCATTGTAGAATAAGTTGGGAAATATTCCTCAATTTTTGATTGTTTGGAAAGTATTGTATAAAAATTAGGATCCTCTTTACTTTGAAAGTTGGTAAACTTGCTTATAAAACAGTCTGATCTTTTCTTTGTGAGAAGACATTGTTTCAATTTCTTTAATAGTTATAGGACCATTTATTTTTTTCTGTAAATCTTGATAAGACATATTTTTCTAATAATATGTCCATTTCATCTAAGATTTCAAAGTTGTTGGTGTAAGGTTGTTGACAGCATCAACATTTTTTTTTACTCTTTATCTGTAGTTACTACTCTTCTTTATTTTCTTATAATTTTCATTTGTGTCTTCTCTCGACTTCTGATCAAACTTACCAGAAGTTTGTCTATTTTGTTGATTTAAAAAAAAAATCAATGTTTTATTTTGTTGATCTTTATTGTATCATTGGTTTCTATGTCACTGACTAGTGTTCTTATTTTCATTTTATTTTTCTTCTATGTTCTTTGAATTTATTCTTTCCTTCTTAAGTATTTAAGGCTATACATCTCCCTCAAAGCATGACTTTGGCTGCATTCCACAAATTTTGATATATGGTGTTTTTAATATCATTTAATTCTAAATATTTACATGTATTATCATTTCTGCTTGAATCCAAAATTTGTTTAGCAGTGTGTTTTTGTAAAACTTTGAATGAGACAAGCATGCCACTATCCCTGTTCTATTCAACATTGTATATGAAGTCCTAGCCAATGCATATATTTTATGAACCAAGGATTATGAGTGACAAAAAAGAGAAAAAAACAAGAGATAGAGAAGGCCAATAAGCTTCCCGGTTCAAAGGGGGAAAAAAAGAATTACCTTTAAAAGAAAAAAAATCTGAGCTGCAGTAGACTTCATTTTTATAACACTGAAAGCTTGAAGTCAAAGCATTAGCATCTATAGTCTACTGAGAGAAAAGAACCCAAGAATCTTCCACCTAGCTGAGATACCATTACATCCACCAAGTTGAGAATTATATTTTATTTCATATTCCTAAGGAATATTTATAAAACTTGATCATTTACTCAACATAAAAAAAGCTTAAGAAATTCAATTAAGAAATTATGTCACATTATTTAATTAGAACACCCCAAAGTAAAATAAAACAAAACAAAAAAAAGTAACTCCCTACCAAAACAATTAATTATCTAGAAAATAAGAAACATACCCCTAAATAACTCTTCGACCAAAAGGGGATAAAGAAAAATTAGAGTGTTTAGACAGCTTTGAAAAGGAGAATAATTCATATTAAAACCTATAAGACATAAATAAAGTTAACTCATAGGAAAATTTATACCTTTAAATGCCTCTATTATTAAACAAAACAGATGAGAAATAAAAGAATTAAGTATCTCTTCAGAAGTCTGAAAAATACAAACAAAAATCCCCCAAAAAACAGGAAGAGGAAACTAATAAATAAAAGTAAAAACTAATGTTATGGATAATAAAAGTAGTAGAAAGCATAAAAAATAGAGCTAGTTCTTTGAAAAGACCAAAAAATAAAAGCCTTGCAAGCCTGATAGATAATAAAACATAAAACAAAAATAGACAAGACTAAAATTTGGAAATCAGGTAAAACCACAGATAGAGGAGCTATTATAAAAATAAGAGTAATATATTCTATATTAAGGGCATAAATTTGAAATCTTGGACAGAAATAGATGATTTCTTATCAAATTATAAATAATCAAAACTAATCTGAGAAGAACTGAAAATTTAAATAGTCAAATTACCACAGAAAACTATGGAAATATTAACTACCATTGAAAAGGGCACTGGAATTGGATGAGTTCATAACTGAATTTTACCTAATGATACTGGGTTTAGTCAAGTTCAATCTAACTTTTAAAAATAGACAATACAATGTTATTAAACATATTTATTAATGAAGTCCACTTAATTTTAACACAAAATTCTGGTAAAATTAGTGCTCCAATAAAGAAAAATTTATAGACCAGTCTCACTTATGAATATATGTACCAAACTTACAAATAAAATATAACCATGTAGAAAGTAATATTTAAAAAGTAAATGATGTAGGGTTTATTCCATAAAAGCAAAGGTACTTTAATATCAGGAAATTTAGCAATACTAATTTGTTTTACCAGTTGGTTAAAAGGAAAAACAAAACAAAACAAAACATGCTATTACATCAATAGATGCTGAAAAGGCATTAAACAAAATCTAAAAGCATTTCCAATTAAACATCTAAGTAGAATTAAGAGGAGGAAAATATTTAATTAAAAATAAGAAATATTTACCAAAAACCAAACATCAAAAAAATTCCAAGTAGCAAAACATGAAATTATTTCAATTAAAATCAGGAAGTAGACATGAATGCTGTCACCATTATTATTTAACATAGTCTCAGAGGTTCATATGAATTTAATAAGATATGAATAAGACAAGAAAATAACAGATAAAAACATTGAAAAAGAATAAACAAACTCTTTTTGGCAGGTATGAAGTATGGGTTTTGGTGATATAATTTTATAACTAGAAAATCCAAGATATACTAATAAAAAAACTACTAGAATTAATATGAGAATTTTGTAAAGTTGATGACTATAAGACAAATAAACAAAAATCAATAGCTTTTCTCTATCCTATCAACAAGTACCAAAAAATTGAAATAGAGAAAATAGTCTATTCACAGTAGATGCAAAACGATGGTCATAAATTTAACAAGAATAGCAATGAAATGTTTAAATGAAATTATAAAATTATATTAAAGAACATAAAGCACAACATTTAAAAAAATGAAAAAATATTCCATATTCTTGAATGAGAATTATTATAATATTAAAAAGACGTAATATCACTAAAAATGTCAATTGTCTAAAAGTTAGTATATAAATATAATGCAATTCCAATTAGAATCTCTACTGGTAATCGGATAAAAGTATCTTAAAGTTTATGTGGAAGAAAAGTATAAAGACTGGAGGAGTAAAGCTTTATTAGGTATTTATCACAGCCTTTGGATTATAGGTAAATAAGTGATCATAAAATCCAAATTGAAGAATAACTGCCTCTTAATATATATTTAAAAAGTAAGAAAAGTGGAGAGAAAAAAGACTTAACCAGCTATGAGACTATACTATTAAGTCACCATTTTCAAATAAATATAATATTAATGATACAGCAAATAAATCAGTGGAACAGAAGAGAAAACACAGTAATAGATGTTAGTATATGTATAAAATTTTAATGTATGACGGATAGTTCTATTTAGTGGGAAAAGGATAATTATTTAATACATGATACTGATACAACCGGCTATCTACATGAAAAGAGTAAAACTGAACCTCTATAGCTCACACCATATAAAAATAAATTCCATATGTATTAACGACTTAAATCAGAGAAAATCCAGGAGACTATATGTACAATCTAGGAATGAGAGCATTGTTTTAACCAAGACTAACCAGAAACAATGTATGATAGTAATTGGATCATATGAAATGAAAAAACCTCAATATGGTGAAAGGTAATATAAAAAGTCAATGACAAATTATATGTTAGAAAAAAAGTTAATATAGAAGATAAATAATTAGTGTATTACACAAACTGCTCTTAAAAACTATCAAGGAAAATTCCAATCATGCAGAAGAAAATTGGCAAAATCTATGAATAGGTAATTCATAGAAGAGAAAATTAAAGCATTTGACTTTTAAATTTATATCTGATTTCCTATTGCTTCCAGATTCATGTGATAACTCCTTATCTTCTTTTCCAATACCAGTTTCTCTTAATCCCCTTAGTCTACGGTATACTCTTATCATTAAAGACTCTCAAGCAAAGAGGTTCAGAGACCTCTGTGACTTCCTTCTCTCCCTACCCTTCCTCCCAGCCAGGTGTCCTCCTCCCTAGTTCTGGGTAATCCTCTCAACCCTGATTCTTACTTTCCATCGTGACCATGGAGATGGCCAAGTTGACAAGCATGAAGCTTCATTTGTTTTCACACCCTGCCATTTACCAACTATGTGGGAAGAGGCATACTACTTTTTTGGGCCTTGATTTTCTCCTCTGTAATATGAGACACTTACACCTGCTTTTTGTGGTCACTAAGAAATTGACAGAAATAATTGCTATGCAGTGCTAACATGGTGTCTAGTACACATTAAGACCTTAAAAATTTTAGTTCTCTTCACTACTTCAGTTTTCTATGGTTAACCTAGGAACTGGGTTACTGACAAAGACATTTTCTAAATGACTACCTGGCTCCAATCATTTGATGTTTGGAACACCTCCATTCATTGCTAACAGTTTAATTTTGCTAAAACACTGCTTTTATTATATCATGCTCCTGATTATCAATTTTCAATGATTCCTTACTGCCTTCAGGAAAAAAATGCACACTGTATAGCTTTGCCGCCATGATATTCATTCTTTGGAGGTAAAGAGAAATTTTAAAACCTTGCTCAAGGTTTTAAAATCTTTTCATTTAGGAAAATGAAGGAGTGCCTAAAATTTTGGATTTACCTCATATAACGGCATATGCTGTATTTCCCTTCAGTACACTAAACTATCAATCCACTAGGATAATAACATACTAAAGTGAATGTCACTTTGTTTTCCTGAAAACTTATTCTGTACCTAAAATGTCTTTAATATCTCCACTTTCATCTTCTCATTCTAAATGGCAGAATAGTAAGGGATGATAGTAAACATTGACCACAGACATTTATTGACATAGTTACTAATGATTAGGCATATTTGCAACACAAAATAATTAAAATAAGATTTTTACTGTGATTATAAAAGAAATAAAAATTTAGACATTTCTATATTATGGCTAGTTGCTAACAACTAAAAAAATAATTCTTTTTTTACCTAGTACTTCTTTTTGCAAGTCACAACATCTGGTTTGCAAGTTTACTTCCTGTTGTTTGGATGTCTGAATCTGCTGAGACCTCAATATAGCTTCATCTGACAACAACTTCAGATTTTTCATTTCCTCTTCAAGACATACCTTATTTCTTTGGGACATCATCAAATTTTTTTTTAGTATCTCTATTTCTGTAAAGAAAATTCAAAGTTTACCAATAGATAAAACTGAATCATAAACAACTTTCTGAAAAATAATTATTTCTTTTAGAAAATTAATAGTTGAAAGCCAAGATGACTTTTCTGAGAATATAACGACACTTAACCAAAAGGTTAAATTTAAATTTAGTGGTTATTCAGAAAAAAGAAATGAGAAAAAGGATTGTATTGCTTACCTAGGCATGAAACCTTTTAGATTTTTTTAGCCTTTAAATTGTACTAAATGGCAGTTCGGCCAGCTTTTTAAATACTCACATAAAGAATGACATATCTGTGTAATGTTCTGGGTTTTGTTAAAATTAAATTGTTTTCTTAGCAACACGATTCAGAAAAGTAAATTTAAATGTGCTTGCATGAGCTGGCCGATGGCATTTCAAGGAGAGTACAATACATTCTATAGAAACTATGAAGAAAGGTGGTAGGAGTGGAGAGGAATAAAAGAGGCAGTGTCTAAAACTAATAAATTTATGAGTAGAAAGCATTAGCTAATATATTTTAATGATTCTACCAATACTCTGTCCCCTAAAAATGAGACCAGAATTTCATTATGGCAATCGCTTGTCATTATTCTACCTACTTAGATTAAGTTTAATAAAAATATGCTTTCACAGAATTACGTAGGTTTAAATGTACTAATTTAATATAATCTTATGAGAAATGCATGGAGTATATTACCTTTCAGAATGATAAATATCAAACTCTCCCTTCATTGGCCTTTTCAGCACTGCTGCCTTAAACAGCATTAAAATACACACACACACACACACACAGTAATGATAAAATACTATAAAATTTGTATAACCACAATTAATTAAAATGATGAGGATGTGATCTATGTGAAAATCTGGACATCCTGCTTTTCCAGAGAGTTCGCTTGGCATTCCTTTTCTTGCTTAAGTCATTCTGGGACATGTGATAGGTTTAGCGTGTGATTAGATGTCAAAGGAGGTTGGCTTGGTTTTTTGGTCTTGGAGCCACCATGACAAAAATAGCAGCTTTACCTCACCCTTCCCTTCAGAGGCAAGTGAAGACCAGAAGCAGAGATCAATAGGACAGAGATGGCAGCACAGGGATTTTGGCTAGTAAATGGTTACAGGAGAAGCAAGGCAGTATGCTTGAACAGGGCATAGAAATGAGAGCATGTCTTAAAGGATGGGTATGAGCAGGATCAGAAACATGGTCCAAGAAGAGAAAAGCAAAATGTCTTTCTGTGGGGAAAAAATATGTTTGGAAGAAAATGTGGCATTTAAGACAGCCCTAGGTCATCAGCAGAATGGGTCTGGCACCTTCTTCATTTAGAATTCCTGCTCAAAATGGAAAACCTGGAGAAATTAATTGGCAGGGACCAAATAAGTTGGGGTCTACCATATTCTAATAATTATATAAAAATCTTTTTTCTAAGAATTTTTCTTAAATTATATAATTCTAAAAACTTATGGATACACACCCATTTGTGTGAGAACTAACACACTAGTACAAAGAGCTTTAAAAAAATATAAAGAAGTAACAATTTTTCTTCAGACCTAAAAAGTCCTCCTGGGTATTTCTGTAGCCATATAGGTGGCTTCTTGTGACAGAATAAACTGTACCATACTCTAACCACATCTATCTATGTCTCAGTCAGAATGACACTGCAGAGGAGCACATGCTGTCACCTATTTATCATTTTTCAGATGATAATGCTTAGGTTAGCAGCTGTTAGTGTATACTACTATCTGTCTCTAAAATAACTATTCGTGTCAACATGACTTTCTAACTCACATTAAAAGAATAAGAATCTGCAATACAGATCCATTTGTGAAATATATTCCGAAACATGGAAAAGTAAAGCAAGATTTCAAAATTGACAGGAGTTACAATGTTTCTAACATGGAATTAGGAGAGTAAACTCAAGGGAGGTGAATTAACTCACCCACGGCAAACTATATACCCCCTGTACTTATGGCAATCCTGGTGTCAAATATTCAATCCTATCCTTGTCACTCATAAATTTCATACTTGTCAGTCATGTGTTCCAGTTCAGGGTTCAGAAATTATGATCTCCATCAGATT